>NW_015150651.1:683538-693778 GCF_000732505.1 Cyprinodon variegatus
AAAAGAAAACTTAAATAACATATACATGTTTCTGCTAAATTATTGGATATATGATCAAATAGACATTTATTGGTTTTAATCTGCCATTTAAGTCATTCAGTCATCAGGTTTTTTTTTAGCTTTTAAGAATCTCTGATCTTTCATTTAACTTCTATAAAAATCTTTAGAAATGTGAAACGGTGAACAGGAATTAAAGCCCAGGCAAAGTTTATTTCCTAACACTATTAAACGCGTTAACGTGCTGCCATCATAAATCTGGGACTCATTTCATATTTAAATTGAATTTAGTGATCTACAGTAGATTATTTTGACATCAGTTGAACTGATATCCAGTCAAATAGAATTAAGATGTATTTATATTCAGTCTCCTGTAGTCTGATCCCACAGGGTGACATTTAAAAACAAAAAGAAATCTTTTAATTTATCTTTCCATTAAACATGGATGTTCTAGGAAGCTTCTCCTTGGAACTGTCCGATGTTGGTCATTTCTAAACGTATCTGTATCGATCCGATCAGTTAACCAACCAATGTTTATTACATCCAGCCTGAGGTGGGTAGTAGCTAGTTATATTTACTCAGCTACATAAAAAAAAAAAAAAATCTACTAGGAGGAGAGTTACAGAGTTGGATCCCAGCTTCAGCTACTCCAGCTAGAAAATTATGGCTGAAATCTTGGTATAATGATGGACTCAGATCTGAACCATCGGAGGCTCATTAAGGCAGTTACTAAATAAGCCTTTTATCACCTGAACAACATTAAAGGACTAATGTCCATCAGGATCTAGAAAAACTCATGCATGCATTTATCTCTAGTAGCAGATAAAGCTTAGTTAGGTTTGTGTGTGTTTAACTGAAACAGAGAACAAATATCAATAGTCTGTTTGGTTTTCATGGTGTCCGAAGGGTAAGGAAATATTTAAAATAATGATCTTGGTAAATATTGTTTCATTTTCATTTCAGTGCATCTTTAGCTGTTTATAAGAATTGGAAACACAAACAGAAATTTACGAATAATTTATTTTATGGAGCAGGGGTTCTTGATTCTCATAAAAATATGCAAAATGCAAAATGCTTTCTTTTACTTTATAATCATATTAAAACTTAGGAGAACCCATTAAAAATTCCAGTTATTAATCTAACAGTGTTTACATTATCAATTTGATCTATTTTTTTAAAAATCATTTTTATCAGCCAGTCTTTGGTTTCGTAGATTAGTAACCCCGCCTCCTGCTCTCCTCTATCTTGTCTGCTGTCATGATTCATGCAGCTATTATTTTATCCAAATGAAAAATGGAGAACACATATGCAGATCGTGGCTTTTCTACAGTGAAAAGAAGGAGTGTGTTATTTACTTTTGCCATCGCCTTTTTGGAAATGCAGGAAGCAGCAATCAGCTAAGTGAGCTTAGTGCTTGGAAAAAAATCTTTCATTCCTTTTGAGACAGCATGAAAAGTTACTGAGCACATTGCCAATATGAAAAAAGGGGACAAAGGAAAACATTCAGAGGAAAAACAGCAAGAAAAGGGATTAGAGGAGAGGGACAAAAGGTAAAACAAATAATCTATGTCAATTCTATAAAATATTCTGTATCTGTATAATGGGTCTGTTTTATGTGTTGTCATTCCATTTCAAAGGGCCCCATGCCTGTCTTTGCCTAGGGCCCCAAATGTCCTAAATCCGCCCTTGGTGGTACTCCTACTTGAAAACAATTTGTGGGTGACTCCATCCACCTCTGCATCCAGCTGCTGTTTGTTCCAGGAGGAGGAGAGGAGGGTACCTGTTGGTTGTGTAGTGATGCAGCTCAGGATTGTGGGGGTTTGACTGGAGCAGAGAAACAACAGCAGAGCTCTGGTTGGTTTTCACCGTCTGGTTCTATTTTATGTTGAGCAGCTATAAATATTGGTTATTACTGACTTATTACTATCAGATAGCAAAGAGTAATAGTAGCACAGATTCCCTATTGGGGATTATTGGTGAACCATCATACAACAGACCAGACGCAACAAAGATGAACGTTAAAGCGGACTGCAGGACTAACAGCATAGCAGGAACTGCTGGGGAGGATTTCTTTGTTTTCTTCAGCTGGGAAAGGCAAACAACTGCACTCCGCACTTTTCAGATTATATTTAAAAACAATGCCTCTCTTTCCTCCATCCTATAAAACTAACAAAGATCTTTCCTCTGTGTTTGTACTTTAAATGTATTTACCCGATGAGGCGTTTCAGCTGCCAGAATTGAACAGGAGATCCCTGACCTGTCAGCCTGCAGGTTTTACCTTTGATTTTTTTAGTTCTCTAACTGCCTCCCGACCTTTGACTGCTCACTTGTGTAATCATTTCACCGAGGCAAAATATGTGAATCCAATAAGTCCTGCAGGCTGCTGACCCACATTTGGGCTTCATCTGAGGGAAAAGGCAACCAGGAAGTTGTTAAACCGCAGAGGAAGTGAGCAGGGAAAACATTACAGGTCTTTAGCTTCTTGTTTTGCTGATGGACAAAATTTCCTTTGCTTCAGACTGAATAAAAGAAAGAAATCATATAAATAAATTAGAAATCTGGGATTAGTGTCCCTTTGGGGGAGGAAACATTTCACCTCCAGGTTACTTTGATGCAGGGGTGGAGCTAGATGGGGGGGCCATGGCCACCCTTAGCCAATCATTGGCCACCCCTACCATTTTCCCCCTCTAATACAGATAGTGGCAGCCATAATACTCTCAAGTGGAATATTCAAAAATGTTTTAATTTTTTGTGATTAATTATACCATCACTATACTAACATCAAAGATGATAAGTACAGAATGCATGCTCTTTCAGAACTAGATTTTGTGTTATATGGGGTAAAGAGAATATGTGTCTCTGCAAGTCATGTAGGAGTCTTCAGTGAAATCATACATAAATAACTTATCAAATAATCAATTTATGTAGATGTTAGTACTTGCAAATACCAATTTTATGCAGAATGTTTATTGATAATGGAAAAATTAATGCCCCGGAACTCAAAACTGAAAGAATTTTATCCACTATACCTTTTATTTAGAAAGCACAGATGTTTAACCCTTTATAGGGCAAGTTACCATTTTTGATCACTTGCCTTACAAATGGAGTGCCATTTCTTTTACTGTGTTTTTCATGAATTTCTTATAGAAGCACTTTTGTTATTACATTGACATTCATTTATGCCATCACAATATACATATTGTTTGAGCATTACAAAGGTAATAGGGTCTTGTCCTGGATTCCAATAACTCACTACAAAAATGATCAAGACATTTGTGAAAATGTCTTTAAATAAGTGTATTTACCCTTAATTTGAGTAGGTAAATAAAAGAAAAATCTCCCAGTTGAAGGAGCATTTGTATCCTTAAAATCTGATTATTTGATATTATGCACTTCAAATAGGAAACTGCATTTTTTTCTTTATTTTAAATGTAAATTTTCTTATTCCATTTGCAAAGTATGTTACTTAGCTGCTCAGTTCAAGAAAAAAAAAAATCACTTATTTTAAGAAAAACTGACTTTCAGTTTTTCTTTTTGCAGGGTACTCTTTTCTTGAAATTTAGATGTTTTAAGTCTTTCATTGAATGCCATATATATTTGTTAGCAAAGGCTGTAGGAAACTATAGTTAGTCTTTATTTACAAAATATGGATGTTTTGCTCGTTAATTTCCCTGTTGGAACAGTGTAGATTGACCCCAAGGTGTCTGTCCATTTTTGGCCACCCCTCAGTGGACACTGGTTATTGCCTGGGCACCCTTATAAATGTTTCTGGCTACGCCTCTGCTGTGATGCAGCAGTAATCTAATCAGATAGAACTAATGTTTCATTGATGTTTAAATGAATCCTGCTCTCTGTGGAGCTCCTCTTTATGCTGGACCGTTTAGGTTCGGATGTAGAAGATGAGGATGTGTCCTCCTGGTTCCTGCAGCTCCCTGCCCTCCTCTCCTCTCCTCTCCTCCTTCCAGCAGAGTATTGAGCTCCCAGCTGACCTACTTTCTGCTCTCAGTCATCCCGCTGCTGTTTACAGCCGCGCCAGAGCCGGGATGAGGAGCTCTGTACCGGGGGAAGCGGCGGAGGAACCCCGCTGCTAGTCTGCGGAGCACCGGGGAGGAGCGGCGGGAACGTTAGCCAGACTTTCTGGGAACATTTGGGAGGAAGGAGGGAAACTAAAGCTCGTTATGCAATCGGAGGCGTTCGGCTCGCTGAGCTCGGCTCAATGTTTTAGTTCAGAGGAGGAAAAAATGACGGACGGCGGTTAAAGTGTTTCTGCCGCACTTCTTCAGGTAGGAAGGCTTCACTTTCAGCCGCTGCTTTCCACTGTTCACCTTTTCACAAGCGGCTTCCTCCGCTTTCAGAGGTGCGAGCGGAACTTCAGGCTGAGAGCCGTTTAAATGTTACCGACTCCCCTTTTTCCTGACATTTTCAGCGCTCCTGAACGCCTCTCGGGTTGTTGTCAGCGCTCCAGGTGTCCTGGTTTCAAGGTTGATATAACCATTTTTTCAGGTCGTAACCCGCCTGACATCCACAGCAGAAACTAATGGAGCTCAAGGAAAAATGCGAGAAAACTGATGCGTGAATAAATAGTCAGGAGGCCTCGGTGTGATGTTAGCTAACCTGGCAGCTGAAGAGCTCACTTTATTTCTCATGTTTTTCATTCAGCTTTACCACAGACATTTTATTTGCTGGGTTGTTTTTCTGCTTTATTTGCCTTGATTGGAACTTTTTAACACGTTACAGGATCATAAACAGTATAGGGTGAATTTTGTTCCATTATTCTTTAAAATGTTTTAATAAAAAAATGGTTTTAATGGTGATGAAACCAATTTTGTTATTTTCTCAGATACATTTTTTTTCCAAATAATTTTATTTTTTAAAGGTTTTATAGTTTCATTTTCACAAACTGGCCTTTTTTTTATTGTTTAACATATAATCCTTTTGCTTCTGGAGGCTATTGTAACTGTAATGAGGACTGAAAATGCATTTCTATTGGTAGTAATATCTGTCAATGTGAGCATCAACAGTGATTTTCTCGATTGGGTTTGAAGTTAATCAAAAGAACAAGTTTCATAAGCTCAGAGAGTCTGCAGCTCAGAGAGTCTGCAGCTCAGAGGGTCTGCAGCTCAGAGGGTCTGCAGCTCAGAGGGTCTGCAGCTCAGGGTGTCTGCAGCCCAGAGGGTCTGCAGCCCAGAGGGTCTGCAGCTCAGAGGGTCTGCAGCTGAGAGAGTCTGCAGCTGAGAGAGTCTGCAGCTCAGAGGGTCTGCAGCTCAGAGGGTCTGCAGCTCAGAGGGTCTGCAGCTGCGAGAGTCTGCAGCTGAGAGAGTCTGCAGCTCAGAGGGTCTGCAGCTCAGAGGGTCTGCAGCTGCGAGAGTCTGCAGCTGAGAGAGTCTGCAGCTGAGAGGGTCTGCAGCTGAGAGGGTCTGCAGCTCAGAGTGTCTGCAGCTCAGAGCTGTTGACTGATTTCTCCTACCTGAGCCGTTTATTTATGTAGCTCCCCCAGAGTTCCCACAGGCTGTTCTGCTTGCTTCTGCTGGATCATCTGCTAACCCGCTGCTCTAGATTTTACTATGATATCAGAGTAATCAGAGTGGCTAGATGCAGTATTCCAAGTATTTTTGTTTTTACCGTTTAAATTAAACAATTTCCTTTACTTCTGTTAAATTGCTATTTCCTTATCTGTTTGGAGTATAATCCCAATGAAACGTAATAATTTGTAATGCTGCTGCTGTCAGGATATTTTATATAAACCAAGTTTTCTTTTCCCAACATTTCCAGCAGTGCTTGTTCAGACCTACTTAGTGTTTCTTTCTGAAATGCTTGGGGGAGAGGGAGGAGTGGATATCCTCTCTACCGTTCCAATATAAACTCAATACCGTTTATTTCCAAATCTAGTCTTAAAATGGCAGAACAGTAACAACTTAGACAACTTTTATTGTCATTTTCTTTACACAGAGTTTATAGAAAATGACTAAATGTATACACCTCCTCCTTGGACATCTTATGCAAAACATTACCTATAGTCACTCATGTGCAATATTCTTCTTTCTCACTGTGCAATAACACATGCCAACTACTGTGTAGCCTGTGTATCTTTTTAAACTTGCTTATACTTGTGCTGCAGAGATGTATTGACCTGTACATCTCTGTAGCACAAGTGCAATAATCCAAGTCAACTACTTTTTTAAATGTTTAACTCTTTGTACTCTATCCAAACTACTGGGACAAGAACTTCCCTAAAGGCGTAATCCCAAAGGATAAATAAAGTTGAGTCCAAGTCTAAAAAACAACATTTTGTTTTACAGCTTTCATGACATTTCCATTTCTTTAAGAGCAGCACTGATCAAACGTAAACTGTGTTAGAAAAAAAAAAAAAAAAAAAGCAATGTCATATAGATCTCCATTTACCTAAATGGAACCATTATTAACAAACACGACATTAACAATGTAGGGAGCGGCATTACGTGGCTGCTGAACGCACTAATGAATCAGAGACGCATGCAGATACTGGAAAAAAGTCGCCCAAAAACAGCCGCTCTTATGCTCCACCTGTGCTGGAGGGGTTTTTATCTCCAACACTAGAATATATTTGGCATAAAAAAAAAGAATCAACTTGCTGTGGCTGTTTGTAGCTTCATACACATAATATTGATTATTACGGAGCAAATGGTTTTCCCTTGTTGTTGAAAGCAAAGAAAAGAAAGAAAATTAAAATGAAATATCTGGAAATAAAACTTTGAAAAACTATTTCTATAAAAAGCACCTTTGCTTTTTTCTCTGATTTTCTTTTAGTTTATTTTTCAAATGTTTTTTTTTCTGTTCTAGTTTTATAAAATTTATAAGTTTTATTTTATTTGTTCAGACAGCCAATAGAAACGCTCCTTCTGACCTATACAATGTTTTTGCTAACGTCCCGCAGACCAATAGAAATGCATCTCCCTGTAAAAATGTGTCTGAAATATACAAATTTGAAAAATAAATTTTTAAAAAAGGGAAAAAAGTATGAAAAATGTATTCGTAAAAAAGTTTAAATAAAAAAATCTGAGAAACCAGCTTCTGTCTTCTCTTAAACACTTTTTTGTTGAATAAAAGTTTTCAAAGTTTTATTTCTAGATTGCTTTTTTTTTTTGGTTTCTTTTAACATGAAACAATAATGGCTCAAACTTCACTCCGTAGATCATTATCTTTCTCTTTGATCACTGACAGACATTCACAGTGTCGCTGAACTGTTTCCATATATTGCTGGTAGTCGGAGTTTCCACTCTGCAGCTGATCTGATGTATTTAATACAGTAGCTCCTTTTTCACCCATGCTTGAACTTATCGGTTCTTTTTATTGCTTTATTATAAATAAAGATATTAGCTGGGAGCTTAATTTATGGCCTTCCACTCTACTACTGCGATGCTTTCAGGAAAGTGTTTATTTTTTTCCGCTTATCTCCGGATTGATCATTTGGACACTTACAGGACAGCTGTTGGAGTCTGGTAATAATTACTGTTATAAGATGATGAATCAATGAGTCTTACATTCCACTATTAACTATTTTCTCTGTCCAATAAAACAAACGGATGTCTTTGTTAATCCCTAGGAGGCGAAGCTTCAACAAGAACTAATTTAAAGGGATGCAACAAAGTCTTTGTTTTAGTTTGTGAGCCGTGGGTCAGATTATCTCCCCCGTCCTCTGCTAATCTGACACAAAAGAACAAAGTTGTTTTTTTTGTTTGTCTCCCAGATAAAGTGCCAGCTCTGAATTACTGCATAAACACCATCTGTGCTGAAGCTTTTCCAGCCGGCATGAGGTTAGAAAACCTGACATTTCTCCCCCCATGCTGCCATGTTTTCAGGCCTTGTTCATCGTGCGTTGAGCCCAGAGTGAAGATGTTGCAGATAAAATCTCTCAAAAGCCTGAAAGCTGCTCCTTATTGGCTGGCAGAGGTGGACCTGCAGGCCCAAACCTCAACGTCACGCAGTTGTTTTGTCTTTGCAGCTCCAGGAAATATCTGCTCCCTCATCTCTCATCTGGATGAATTAGGCTGCATACAGAGTTTACAAACCATTTCCACCAAATCCATTACAACCTGTTAGTGTTTGAGTGCCGATCCATCATGTTTCGCATTAAAACGCCGCAGCCGTTCAGCAGTCGGCTCCTACAAGATGGCAGACAACCGAACGACTCTGGATTCCTGCCCGTTTCAACCTCTGGTGTATCGGATCCATCAGGGTCCCTCCTCCTCCCATCCCTTACCCAAACAGAAAGCGTTTAGTTCTTTTGGTCATTAATTAATTCCAGGAAATGTTAAACAGTTTTTGTTTGACTGTTTCCACTGATTCTGGTTCTGATCCCAGTTCAGGTCAGTCCTCTGGTAGAAAACATGACGGATTATGAAAACATATCAAACCCAAATCTCCTGGTGGTTAGTAGAGTTTATCAGAGTCATGTGATCAACACAAGACTTCATTATATCCCAGAAACTACAGAGGCTGTTCTGTCAGGCATGAATTATTAGAGTTTTATTTAAAAACTTGAGAAAGTCTGTTATGAAACAAGCAGAACTTTAAAGGTAAGAAAAAAGGCAAACAGAAAATAACAGAAGTCTGTTTTATCCGTCTGCAGTACTTCATGAATAATCTGACCTTTTGGAGCGAACAGGCAGATAGAAATTAAAAAAAATAAAAAGTAGGTATTAAATAATGGAGAATTAATGCAAAGATGTTTAGTTGGAATTTGATCTTTCCATTTATTGTAAACTGCAAAAAGCGTTTCACTGACTTTATTTAGAAAACACTGTCAGTACCTCATTTTTTTACATAATTGCAGGTTATACACTTTTAAGTTTAAATTACTTAACTACCTGAATAATAAGTGGATTGAACTCGCTAGTGTGGGGGGGGTCAGCCTCTAGAGCTTATCTGCCTACAGAGAAGAGCTAGTTTGGGTCCCCCACTGCTCCGCAGATTATTTACTGCATCAATGACATTATCTATTTTTAGTGAAGGTGTTTGGTTTCATTTAAGACTGAAACAATTAATCGGATTAATCAGTTATTGAAATAATACTCAACTAATTTAATAATCAAATAATCGTTAACTGGGGTATAGAGACTCTAAAACATATCCTTAGCTGACAGAGTGACCCACTCAGAGCAGTAATTATGACAAGATTATATAGAAATATGTAAATATTTTGGATTTAGGATAAACATATACTTTTGCCGGTCACTATGTTCTATTCAGAACTCCTCAATTGGAAAAGTTTTAGTTTCACCTGGTTTCGTTTTGTGAAAAGTTTTCTTCAAGGAACCTTTGGCTATCTGATTATAATTGAAAAAAATAAATAAATTAAACATATAAATTGATTTGCAAACAATCATCAGTTGCAGCCCTAATTTCTGATATAAATTTTAGATGATTAATATACTTTTAATAGGGGTGATATTCAAGTTAATTAACTGTCTTTAAGGAATCATCAGGCCTAAATATTTCTCCTAAGGTCTGAACTTTATTAACATCCATTAGATCCCATTAAGTGTAACTCACGGGGTTTTCTGGCCACACCCACTTTGAAAAACCTTTCAATGAGGTCACTCCCATCTGATCTGAGTCTCCAATGCTTTCAAACTCTTAAAGGATGCATCACTGTCCAAACATGTTGGTCTAAATATGTTACCATTTTGATATTATATTAAAAACTGTTTGTGATGCATAAATACCTTTAATTACTTCAAAAAACACCTATCCTTTAATATACTTCCCACATACAGAGGTCGCCATTTTCCCCAAAGCAATGCATTCTGGGTTTATGACTGGCTAACATTAGTAGAGCCATTTTCTTTTATCTAAATTCAGACAATGCCAAGCTGAGACGCTGCCTTAATGTTTTAATGAACCGTTACACATGAGGTATCTGTTGGGGGAAAAAAAACTAATGTGAACATCTTGTGATCTACAGATTACCATCCTAGCTAGACTACCACCATTAGCAGAAGCTAACGTGAAATCAAATGTGTAGATATCAATGGACTGGGGAAGCATCTTTTAAATCATTGTAACACTCTTACTCTTGTTGCACTCATCTCCCGCTTCATCCAGGACCAGACCTTCAGGGCAGTAGGCTCAGCAGAAACTTCCAGTTTCCCAGAAACCTCCTCCAGCTCCTCTTGGAGAAGCTGGAGGAGCTTCTAATATATCAGAGAAAATGTTCTGATGCTAACCGCTAACAGCAACAGTTAGAAACTGGAGCGCTTTGTTT
>NW_015150651.1:694660-711789 GCF_000732505.1 Cyprinodon variegatus
AAATGTGTCTTTAATATGTGTTTGCAAGTATTATGTTCTATATTCTAATAATCTTGTTTGTGCTGTTCTTCCCTTTGCTGTTGTACCACATAGATTGTCCGATGGAGGCTGTGTGATTTCTGATTAACTAAGCTTTGCTTATTCACAGTGAATTACTGAATACCTCGATAATGACCACAATAGACAATAAGTTCTGTGTTTTTCCCCACAACACCGGAGAAAACAGTAAACACTAAACACACTTTCAAATGTCCATTTTATTTTCTTGGAAGTGTTTTTATTTTTTATTGTGTTGTTATTTTTAGACTTAGACTACTTTTATTGTCATTTTGTATACACTGAGAGCTGTACTAAATTAAATTTCATTTTGTATAAACTCTGACAATAAATGAACAGCGGCTTAGCAGTGAAAAAGATTTCCCAGCATGACCCAGCATTTAACTTTAAGTTCCAGCGGGAGTCACATTGAAACATACTTCTGTAAGAGACACATAATGTTGGAATAAGTTAAAGAAAATCACCAAAAGATTATCTGAGCACATTTAAGTGAGCATTCACTTTAAAAAAAAAAATTATGTCTTCTTCTTCTAATAAAATCTGGTAGCTCATACATGCTATGCACTATTCCTGTAGGCCTCTAGTAAAACATTTGGAATAAACTTCCTGTCCTGACTGTGCAGGAAAGTGCATTGTGCACGCCTGTAGCCAGACCCCACTCATCTCCTAGCAGCACCTGCTTCTGTAGGTTCATTATGAGTCCATCGATGGAAATATTTCACTTTTTATAAAACTCTGCTAAAATATCTTGTCATTTATTTATCTAAAGTTCACATCATTTATTGAAAATTATTATGAACAACAGGCTGATGAGTTTTTAAACCAAAAGTTGTTTACTGTGCATTTTGCTACTAAACTTGAGAGAGATTTTAACTAAATCTCAGTTTAATGTTTAAAATGTTCAGCTCCCATTCGAGCCGTCAGTCTTTGGAGTTTGAATAAATGCTGTACAGAGTTAAAAAAAAAAAAGGTCAATATCCCTTTAGTCACTGTTTCCTCTGTGGCTGCAAACCTCTCAGTCCTCCACTCTGGCTTTTCTTTATTCTGCCCTAATTTTCCCCATAAAAGCTGTTTTGAAGCCTTTATGATTCTGCTGTTGTTGATTTTCAGTTTAGTTCAGAGGGGCAGGGCGCCGCCATGTTTAGAATCAATACTGAAAATGTTTACCAGACGTTGCTCCCTGCGGGAATAGTGATAAATCCCCGGACCTCAGCTTCCATTCCATTACAACAGTCAGGGCTCATTAATGTAAAAAAGCTTTAAACTAGAAAATACATTAAAACTTTACATTCCCTTGAGTTTTGAAATGAAATAATTTTATTTTTTTATTTTTATTTAATTTTTAAAATATCTGATTTAACCACCTTCTGGTTCGTAATGTGGAAAAATATGGCGCCTCTGGTTTGCTTTGGTCGCTCTGGCTAAAGGCTGATTCATTATCAGAAACCAGGTCATCTGCGTGTGTGTCGCAGTTAACGCAGATACGCCATCGCCCCTTTAACAAACAATCTGCTGCACCTCTCCAAAATTGTAGGTGACAGCAGACAGGAGGCCCCTGATTGGCCAAATCTACATCCGCTCTACACTATGCGTATTTCCTGTTTGGTACCCTACCGGCTTTTTTTATTTGTATGAACGCCATTGTGGAAAACGACTCATGAAGATAAACCAGCTAGAAGAGCGAGGTGTGCGAGAATGCTGGGACCCTTTTTCCACCTGGATTATTTTTCGCCCTCATGTCCCCTCATTGTCGGACAAACTTTCCTCTTGTGTTTTTCCACTTCTTCATCGCATCGCTCTAGATCCACAGCTAGTTCATGATTGTCCTTCTTGGTTGTGGCATGGAATAACATAGCGCAGAACATGCTACAAAATTGTGCATAAATTAAAAAAATATTTGCTTCATACCTGCGACAAGCTCACTGTGACAAACTGATGCGGGAGTATAACCAGCCCTTAACCCAACAAGGACTCTGGTTTTACTTTCTTTCTACTTCAAAATAAAAGTCCCAAACATATATTGAGGGTCCATCAGGAGCCCAGATAGCTGGAAGGTCCAGTAAGAGCAGCTGGACGGTGGGTCTCTGATGAGAAGCTTTGATACCTCAGTAAACACGGATGGACGACCCAAATCCAGCACAGGAAAGGCGGGTCGCATCCAGTCAGCTTTATTTGCTGAGCAGACGTCAGAACCAAGGGGGGCAGTTAATGGGCTGACTGGACAGCCAGACTGTAGTCAATCTCAGAAGGATCAGCAGCATTCTGGACAGAAGAAGCTGGAGTGAAACAGAGAAAGAAGCGTGACTGATGGCAGACAGGTGTAGAACTGACCCGACGGCGAGCGGCAGGACCAGACAGATGCTAGAAGATAAGCTGTAAAAGAATTGATTGAAACCGGAAAACTAAAACAAAGGTTTAAATAATTGCCTTTAAGATGAGGAAAAGCTGGAAGCAGACATGATTCTGTTTTTCTGGAATTTGTGACATTTTCTGCTGTTTACGTTCTGTCCTCTAATAATGTTGCAGCAATAAAGTTGAGATTTTGATGTGTTGAGAAACACAATGTTTGCCTACAAACACAGAGGCCTGAATCCACTGTTTCAGATCTGTGTCAGAGGGGAACTGGATCACATTCCAGAACCATCCTCAGGGAACGCCGCTAGGCTCGGCTCTGAACGCCCGGACCTTTTTCCTAGCAGGACTTCTAGTTTTCTAGGAAAGCAGACTTTGAGTAATGGTGCTGTTCACATGGGGAGTTGATCTTCAGCTCAAACTTCAGCAGCTGCTCAGACTGTAAATGGAAATATGGTTTCACTTAACATGCAGGCTGAAACTCCTGCCGCCAACAGAACCAAATACATCAAGAAAAATGATTCAGTTAAATCTACCAACAGACTGTTTATATGGAAAGTTAGAGAATGAATCTCTAACAATAGTTTTTTTTTATTTTTTAAGTAAAATGTTTTGGCAGTGAGAGCTCTGCATTGGATCAGTAACAAAACTTCTACGTAACTTAAACTTAGACAACTTTTATTGTCATTTTTTATAAACAGAGTGCATACTAAACGAAATTTAATTTTATACAGCTTTCATGACATTTCCATTTCTAAAAGTGCAGCAGTGATCAAATGTAAACAGTGTGGGAGAAAAAACATGGTGAAACCTCAACATACCTTTAATTTTGAGTTTATGCATTTATCCACGTTTTAATTGCAACAAATGCAGTTTGATCAGTTGTCTGTAATTAGAGCAGACTGGCTGGTCTGAACTAAACCCCTTAATGTCACTAAGAGATATCAGATAGTCTGAATGGGGGCAGAAATGTAGCAAATTGGTAGTACATAAAAGGGCTTTAATTCAAACATTTCAGATAAAAATAGATAATGAACCGTTTTATAAACTCATCAAGTTCAATAGCATATAATGGAATAGAATAGAATAGAAACTCCTATTATTGTCCCACAATAGGTAAATTCTTGTGTTTATAGCAGCAAAACGATTATATAAAAAAATGGTCACACAAATGTGGACCTTAGAAAAAATGAATAAGAATAACATAATAGTGAAGAGTTAAAAGATAAACAATAAATACTGTACTGTAAAGTGTTTTAACAATATAAAAACTGCACCTGAAGAATACATAAACATTATACAGCTAAGGACATTTTTACAGTGATGGATATTTGAAAATAGCAGCAACATCAGAGATGTGCAAAATGACTGCAGCATGTTATTCAACTGACTAAGGTAGAAGCTATGAAAAATCAGCATGAATGTAAAAACTTATTGCAGCTGCTGGGAGGAAAAATCTGTGATAACGCTCCCTGGTGCATTTAAGGTGCAGCAGTCTGTCACTGAAGGAGCTCTCCAGTTCTGAAACAGCTTCATGCATGGGGTGGGAAACATTATCCAACAGAGATGTTAATGGGTTCTATTAGAAGTATTAGTTATTTAAGTGGTTCCAGGGGGAGGGAGGGGGGCATTCAAATACATAAATAGCATAAATGACTCATCATAAGGCCGGACATCCACATTATGTTTTCCATCGTTGTACTCAGTTGCAGCTCAAACTGCAGGGTTTAAAAGTTCACAGCTCACGATGTTCTTCCACTGAACGGCCCGATGCTCTGATGCGATTTACCTGCTCACACTGTACGTCCAGAAACCATATGAAAGATGGCGCTGGTCAGACTCCTCAATCTGCTAGAAGAAGAAGAAGAACTCCCTGGTTTCACATGCTCAGTGCGTGAGGTTCTGGTAAATCGGCCTGTAGCCCTGCTTCAGCAACGCCTCAGGAGGGCTGACTGAATTTCCAACATGTTTGATTTTCCCCAGAACTTACGATTCCTGATTGGGAGGTGGTCGTTATAGGCTGATCGCCCCTCGTTACCACCTGTATAGTACATGACGCAGGACGCACCATGAGGATGAAACTCGGCCCGATCGAAAAATTCTCGCATGACTGCAGAATCTGCTCGAAAAGGGCAAAAACCCGTACAGCGTATGCCTGTGTATGTATAAACAAGCAGGCTGCTCGGTGGTGTGGTGGGTAGCACCACTGCCTCACAGCAAGAAGGTTCTGGGTTTGAGTCCCCGTTAAAACCAGGACCTTTCTGTTTAGTGTCTGAGTGGGTTTTCTCTGGCTTTCTCCCACAGTCCATAAACCTGCATGTTAGCCTGATTGAACATTCCAAATGACCCTTAGGGTACTGTGATAGGCCTCAGCCCCCCCCCACAACGTTTTTAGGAAATTATGTGGTTACGCTACTGGATGGATGGATTTTATAAACAGAAAATGAAAAGCAAAAAAAACATGAGGTCATCAGAAAAACTAGAGATTAACAGGAATGAAGGTCTAAGTCTGTTGATGAACAGATGGGCTCCAACTAGAAACTCACACTTCTGTTGGTCAGTTCTTCAAAAGCTTGTTTGGAGCTGTTTTTCATCTATTTACAATTTTTTTCCCCTTTTGTGGTGAAACGTCTAAAAAATAAGAAATTTTCTTCCATTCTATAAATATTATTTCCCACTCCTTTTTCTCCTTACAATAAGCACAAAAGGGTCACTTCAGAACATAACAGAAGCTGATCAAAACCTACAGAGAAACATTTTTTTTTTTTGTTTTCTGGAAGAGTAGTTTGTCAGATTTAAGCTAACTATGGACGAACATCAATCAGTCTTCAGCTTTCCTGAAGATCGAAACAAAATCATACAATCAACAGCTTCAGGAATACCATCAAATTTGATTTGAAATATGTTTTTGTGTCATGAATGCATCATTTCAGGAAAACCTTCTGTTTCAACTGCTAACATGCTAATTAGAATAGAAAACCTCTTTATTGTCTCACACTGAGGAAACTAGAGAGAAATTATAACTAAAGGATCACACTAGTAAAGACATTAAAAAGTGTTAAAAAGGGTTAGAAATAAATAATAAATAAATAATGAATCACCAAAATATTTAGCTGTGGACGTTTTTTACAGGAGGTGGATGTAAGAAACAGAAGAACTGCTTTGCTTGGTGTGGTATTGATTATCATGATGATTATGATGGCGGTGAATGGATCCATATAAAGGACATTGTTAGCAGTAATGCAGGTCAGTTTCCCTGCAGCCGATGGATCAGAGCTACGCGGCGGCTCAGTGAAGCCGGTCCGATCGGTTCAGTTTGGCTCCGTCTGTCCTCCGTTACATCAAAGCTCATCTACGTTAGGCTGTGGGAGTGTTGAAGGTTTAAGATAACAAAGTATCCAGTTAGAAAGAAAGCACTCATGTTTCCTAGATATCCTTATTTCCTTGTCAGAATTTATTGCTTCTTTTATTGCAAAAAATAAATAAAACTTTATTATCATTTGCTAATTAGAGCCCAGTCCTTTTATTGGTCCTATTGTCCCTACCTTGTGTTTCTGGCAAACTGTTGGTTCTGTGATAGCGCCTTATTGTTTTATAGAGATTAAAGCAGATATTTATGCTCCTCTCTGGCCTGAAGCGACTCCTGGTTTGAGTGTTTTAATCCAGCTGGAAGCAGCTTTATGCATTTAGACTCAGCGCTGTCTACTGGAAGGAACAGAATGTTCTGATGGTTTGGGCCACCGTCCGAACCCAGAACCACCTTCTGTAGATTTGTTCCTGTGTTTGTAACAGAGGCTCCTGCTGTTTTTCTGACCCTCCGTAAACAAAAAGTGTGCTGAAGGTCTCTGATTTCTGCTGAGTTATTAAAAGATGCTCCAGCTTCTGGCACATTTCTAGGCCAGGAGGGTCCTGCTGTTTACAAACACTCATTTGGATCAGAAGGATGTTTCCTTGCTAGATGTGCTGGATCTGCGATGCTGTTCCCTGAGAACCGGAGCTGCAATTGACTTCAGCTGTGAGGCGCAGCGTTCAAGTACCGCTGACATGAATAACGACCCTAACTTCTATTTAAATTACCACAAAGTCAGCAGGAGTGAGAGACGGTGCCAAAAAGCAACATGTATGGAGCTAATTTTGTTCCATTATTGTTGAAAACTAAGAGTATGTTTTGTGTATTAAAAATTAAGAGAAATGCAATCCACAAAAGGAAAGTTATTATTCAATTATTATTAGATTTATTTTTCATATTTTATTGAAAAAACAATACAGATTTTTATTTTTCCAATTAATTTTTATCAAAAAAATGTTTAAAAGATTTAATATTTAATAAGATATTGGTTTTATCACTGTTCTTGTTTTAGAAAAAGAAAAAAAAAAGTGAATTTTGCAAATAAAAAAAAAAACAAGAAAAACCAGAAAATGTTTCCAGATTACATCCTCCTATTGGTCCGCTGGACATTAGCAACATTTTCATTGGTCAAGCAGCTGAAGACACTGTGAAACACAATTTGAAAAAAAGTAAATAAATGAATAAATATTCCATAAAATAAACTTTTGAAAAAAAGAAATTCTAATTTGAAAAAAGAAGATTTGAAACGTTTTGAAATTTTACTCTCAAATCCTTTTTTTCAATTAAAACCTTTTTCAGGGTTTGATTTCTGCGTTGTGTTTTTTTTTTTTTTTCATTTCCATTTCTTTGCTTAGAATAATAATGGAACAAAATTCTCTCCTTATTTTCTAACTTTATTTCATTTCCATTCCTTTAGTTTTTCCTCTGTACAAAGCACAATACTCATAGTTTCACCATTGCCATGGCGATGAATGCTCTCTTTTTCAGAGGTTGTTGATTTGCTGTATTATTACATAGAAGGCCTGAAAAAGCTATCTACCTTTTGAGCATCTAGTCTTTTAATGACTTCCTGCCTGAACAAGCTGCTCCACTCCAGATGGACGTGGTGTCGGTGCGGCGAGCGGTAAAAGTAGAAGCGGCGAGCGCCACCAGCAGAAACTATAGAGGAAAACCAGAGTATATTTGCAATGAAATAAAGTTAGGAAACCAAACCAAAAAGTTTCGGAAGTTAAATTTTGAGCCTTAATGATCATGAGATCTCATAAACTTTTGTGTTTAAAAAAAAAAAAAAAAAAACGGCTCTGATGGTTGATTTTCTAAAAGCCACCACAGTGAGTTTTAGAAATAAAGCCCAAAGTCTGGTAGAAGTAAGGTCAAGCGAGTTAAAAAATGACTTTTTATTTTGGTGCAAAGGTTTAGATAATCCTCCGCTTATCGGCTCCTGGCTCGGTGTGGCCTGTCTGCCCTCATTTCCAGGACTGAGTATGAGGAGTTTTCCTTCTTTCTGATGACCACCCGACCTGATCTACTGCCTTTCATTGACCAGGAAAACCTTCTAACCTGTAAAATTAACAAACTCATCCTGACCCACATTGTTTGATAACTGCAATCAAACTGGAATGAATACCTTTGGGTTTGAGGCCATCAGTAACTGAATCATGTATTTCTATTGATTAAATGATTGCAGTGATTAAAGTGCAGCCTTTTATTCGGAAACACAAATGGTCTGTAGACCTCGCAGGCTGTGGCTCTGTGAGGTCGGCCTTCTGGGTGGATTAGGCTGTAAAGTCAATAGCAGGTGAGAGTCTGTGAATTTTATGAATGGTAGCTTGCTTTAGGTGATAGTGGGTTTTTTATAGCCAAGCAAACTGTAGAGTTTGGGAACAAACGGCTGTTTCTCAGGGTGGTAGGGAGAGTTGTGGCGAGGACGCCTTCCAGATGGCGCTGGAAGGGGGAACAGCGTTGCTTTCCCGACCACACTGTGGCCGTCCGGTTCTGCCGGATGATTTACGGAGGGATCAGTTGAACAAAGAAAGGGAGATGAAGTCCATTAACGAAGCTCTCAGTGCACAGTGACGCCAATCAGCATGAACATGCTAATGCCTGTGATGTAATCATTTCCTCTTTTCACAGGACTTTTTTCCTTCGGGGGAACCGAGGAGGAGGTGGGCAGCTGCTCCTTCCTAGGATTTTCCAGTAAAGCGCTGAGGCCAGGTGAGGGCGGATGGGACTTCCCAGACTTCAGAAAAGGCCCGGTTGGCAGAGGGAGTGAGTATGGACAACCTTTCAGAATTCGGCGGGCCGTGTCCATCCACCCTTAGGGAATGGGAGTGAGTATAAACCAAACGTCTCTGTGATCCACCTGTAGAACCATATGATCATGACTGAAGGGGTTTAGGTGCAAAGTTTATTTTGGGATTTAATATTTAAGGAAACAAGTTTACAGAAGTTTTCATTTGTTTTGGATCAGAACGAAGAACCAGTGAGAATTAAAGTCCCTTTAACTCAGAGCGACTCACCGCTGATTAATTCGCCTTTTCCACGTTTCTATTAGTGACCGTTACCTGGAGCTGATACTGTTTTTTTTACAGCTGAATCAATGAATCGATTATTGAAATAATCAACTAATTCAGTAATTATTGGATTAATCATTAACTAGAGTATAGAGACTGTAAAACATGCCTTTAGCTGACAGAGCAACCTACTTAGAGCAGGAATTATACCAAGATGATAAAAAAATATGTAAACATTTTGCATTTAACATGGAAAAAAAAAATAATCTGTCAATCTGCTTTATCCAGAACGCCTCAGTGGAAAAGTTTTAGTTTCACCTGATTTAATTTTACAAAAAGAGTTATTTAAGGAACCTTTGGCTATCTGATTATTAATCGATTAATCAAAAAAATAATCGAAAGATTGATAAGAAAAATAATTGTTAGTTGCAGCTCTAATATTTTTAGATCCTTTCTGTTTGTGGTTCAAAGTTGCACTGAAAACATCAGAGACCCACCGATCAGTTAGGGGGCGAAGTCACTATCCACAGCTTATTTTAATTACTGATATCTTCACACATTTAATCGTTTTTGCTGGGCTTATTTTGCATAGAAGCACCATTATAGCGAGCTAGCAGCAGTTTTAGCTTATCTTCACCTCTGTTTTAGCTTGTATTAATTAAACTGAATTGGACTGAACTGATAGATAAATCCCCAATGGAAAGGATGCATTAAGGTTTGAAAGAGTCCAGGATTCTGCTTAATTCAGATGGCCCCGCAGCATGACAGATCCTCCATCGTACTAAGCATTGTAACCAAAAGTCCTTACTGTAATGCACTCTTTCCCACTCAGACATCACAGGACGGGCTGAGTTTCAGAGCAGTTGGTGAGCATGGAGGCACGGAAAGCCCTTTAACTGAAGCACAACACTTATCCAAACAAAGAAAACATTTCAGAAATGGAAAATCTGATAAACTGAAATCCAGAAATTAAACTGCCATTATGCAGCAGTGTGGAGTTTGCTCAGGGGCCCAGAGTGGCAGTCTGTGGGAGTGGGGCTCAAACTCAGAACCTCATGATTCCAAGTGTAATGCCCTGACTACTAGGCCGCCACGCTACATTTCAAATTGTTCTTTTTCCGATTGATTTTTATAAATATAATTATTTTCGAAGAGCGTTTGCCAGATCACATTTCGGGGGTTGGGTTTTATTCTGAGGGTGGAGCAAAGATGCTTTCTGTTGGTCGGCTGGATGTTAGTAACATTATTACCGGTCTATAAGGAATGTTTGAATCGGGCTGTAAGTGAAGAAAATGTCATTCATTCAGTTTGCAGTTTAAAAAGAATGGAATTTTTAAAACTAAAAAACAATTTAAAAAAAATGTAATATGAAAAGATATTGAATAAAAAAAATATTTGGAAAAATAAAATCTAAGTAAACAGCAAAGCTCTTCTCAAAACCTGCTTTTGATCACAAAGTTTTTCAACGTTTCTTTTTTTTTATGACATTTTTTTCCTCAAATTTCCATTTTTCTTTTGCTATAGTTCTATAGTTCTGGTTGAGCTTTTGGTTCGGACATTTTTTTGGATGGCTGCGCTCTCATCTGACCCCCGTTAGACTTTAGAAAGCTCCACTTGTCTGTTGGATTAGGACGCAGCTGTTCTGTCAATGTAGGAGAAATATCTGAATGGCTGCTTTAAAGCTCCTGCTGTTGATGCTGTTCAGTCCTAGCACCACTGATTTTATTCTAGATTATTATTTTCCATCTTGGCACCGATTCATAAAATCCATTGGCTTGTTTTTTTTATGCTTTCTGGTGACTTTATGTTGCTGTGATAAATGAAAGATTCATCTCAAACCTTGTTGCTCGTCTTCACCAGGGATTGAAAAAATGTGGAGGGTTACTGAGCAGTTTTTATTCCAGATTACAGTTTGAGATTACAAACAAATTAGCTCTGTTACCAGATCAAGCTAACAGAGAAACTGGAGATTTTACCATTTCTCTCTGACCCTCATTTCACATTGTCTGCATCTTTCATCACTTTTTAAAGAATGATGTTTAATTATATTTATCTGGGTAACATTTTATTCTACTTCTAAATGTTGCTTGTTAAAAAGTCAGATATTCTATGATATCCATCAGCTTGACACCTTCTTCCTTGTGCTTTCAGTACCAACAGCTGTGTGGAGGACTTAATGGATGAAGATGAGAAGGACAAAGCAAAAAGGTCATCATCCTGCCTTACATTTGCTGTTAAACCTGTTTCTCTGGTTCCACTGATCATCCCAGTTTTATGGGAAAATCAACTTCTCAACCTCTGTATTGATCCAACGGCTCTAATATGAGACAATCGTCTGCTTAGAGGGACCAGAGGTGGTAACTAAGTCACATTAGGGTTCATTTACTCTTCAGGAAAATAAGAAACGACATTCAGAAAAAAGCAGGATTGTTCTGAGAAGGAAAAGTTAAAAATTCCTTCAGATTCCTGAATAAAGCCAAACTGTTGGAGCGTGACGACCGGATAATCTGAAGCAAATTATCTACACAGCTGTTCAAACACATGAAGAAGAAGTTAAACATTAGCACTGAAAGAAAACAAACCTGAAGCTGCCAGAAGCTTTTCACACTCAAAAAAAAGTACACAGTACCAAGAAAAATATGTAAATTATTTTATTCAAAAAGCCACATTATTAGAAAATATCATAAGAGGAACAATATATTTAAGAAATGTTATAATGACTGTGTTTTTTTATTGATATGTAGAATTGAATAACCGTTTCTGTGAAACGTTGTTAGAATTAATAGAGCTGAGGAAAGTCAGTTACATCGCTCTTATGCTGCCATTTCTTTCTTGCATCCTCTTTGTTCTGCAGAGCATCTCGCAACAAATCTGAAAAGAAAAGAAGAGACCAGTTCAATGTGCTCATCAAGGAGCTGTGCACGATGCTGCAGGGCCAGGGCCATCCGCGCAAGATGGACAAGTCCACCATCCTGCAGAGGACCATTGACTTCCTGCAGAAGCAGAAAGGTCTGCACATTCAGACACCTGTGGATCATTTCAGCCACTTTCTTAAGCTTCATCTCTGAGTCTGAGTCATCTTCCAATCTTTTGCAGACATCACTGCGCAGAACGAAGTCTGTGACGTGAAGCAGGACTGGAAGCCCTCATTACTCAGTAACGAAGAGTTCACTCAGCTCATGTTGGAGGTAAAGCTTATCAGGATGTTTGAATCTTTACAAATCCGTAATATTATGCTAAATTAACAGGAATGTAACATTGATTTGTTTGCTTCTCACAGGCCCTGGATGGTTTCCTGATTGCATTAACGACGGATGGAAACATCATCTATGTGTCTGACAGCGTGTCCTCTCTAATTGGACATTTACCGGTGAGTCGAAGTAGCCAGTTAGGTTTTAATCACCACTTAATATTATAAATATTGTGTCTGATTCTGTGTCTTAAATAAAAAAAAAAAAGATATTTAATTATTTTCTTTTAATCTGAATTAGAAAAAAGTTTTCCTGCTGAGTATTTTTGGTAATAATGGAGACAAACATATGGTAGACGGTGATAAATTAGTAAATAATTAGTAATAAACAGAAGAAAAAGTGTCATCTAAAGCTTTCGCTGAACGCAGAGAGGGGCGTTCAGGACTGAGGCCATATCAGGACTACAAGAGAAAACTCAGCTTTAAAAGAAAAATGACTCTTTTCAGGTAATCGTTAGTCGATGAATAAGATCATCGGCTTTAGATGAATTCATGAAGCCATAACTGGCATCCCAGGCATCATCCACTCAGGGACACAATGTGACTTATCCTGAAGGAGCACAGTGGAAACGAAGCTTTAAAAAAAAGGAATGAAGTGACTAAGGAACTCAGAGGTTTGTAGGTGGCTTTTAAAGAAGCCATTTTAATTTAGCCCTTAGAAGGACATCCGTCCTCCTGAAGCCGGCCCTGTCCATCCGCTGCCCTCTGCCCCGCTCTGATGCTCCCGCCTCCTCCTTCTCATTCTCTCTGTGATCCAGCTGTAGCACCTAGCCTCCCTGAACTGCCAGCGTCTCTGGCGCCATTTCTCAGCCTTTCACATTAAATGCAGCATCGTTACTCGTTCTGTAAAATCCAGGTCCGCCATGTTGATTTGAAACCGGCGTGCAGGAGGTCTAAAAGACCTGCAGCCCTACCAGGGATTTAAAAGGTGCGTTGTTCGGTCCACCTGATGGAGACGTCATCTCTCAATGTTTACTTGTTAAGTTTAAAGCTGTAAAAACCGTGTGATAAAGATGGCGTGTCTGAGAGGTTGGAGAAAAGCTAAACCCGTCTTCACTTAAAGCCCCAATGTTTTATGACCCTGAGATCCTGTGGATGAAAGTGTTCAGGTGGCAGTGAAGAGTCCTCACCACTTTATGAGCATCAGCTCATCTTTAACACACGTTTCTAGAACAATCAGTTCACAGCCGCCAGCAGTGCTCTGCACGGCATGTTTTTCACTCCGCATAGATGATCGATTTCAGTCGATCTCCAGAGACAGAGCTGTGTACAAAGCAGAGCTTTCAAATAATTTTAATTCAAAGGAAACAAGCAGAGCGGAACAACCTGACCCCAAGGGAAACGCTAATATTATGCTAACGGCTCGTTTTCTACCCTGGCAGCTGCAGCTCTCATCAAGATAGCTTTAGCTTCATAGCTGAGAGGAGCAGTTTAGCTTCTGTCACATGAGAAGGTTCCTGCTGCAGGAGGGGTTAACATCTTGGTCCAGAACCTTCATCTTCACCGATTAGGAGGTGGAAAACAAATGGACTACATCCACCAATCAAGGGTACACCGTATGTCCAAAGTATGTGGTCATCACAGCATCACATGTGCACAATGGAGCATTTCAAGGCCAATGTTTGTTAATCGGATCCAAGTGGTTTAAACTTTCTTTCTACAACCTAATGTAATAATTAGCTAAGTTAGACAGAGTCTCATGGCAGCAGAACCTCAGACCAAAACAGGAAGTCATTTATTTATCCCTCCTGAAATCATCATTTCTATATTCCTTCTCATTATCGAAGATACAGGTTTTTCTTTCCCACAGCAGTCTGAGGGGGGGATCAGTCTGGGTTACATATCAAGAGTTTTTCAAAACATAGAAGATAGAAGTCTACGCCGTTAATGTGGAGATGATCTGTTATTACAAGCTTTGGTTTCCTATTTATGGAAGGATAAACATATGGAGATAAATGTCCCCATACAGGTTAGAAATATTAAGATATTATTTTTGTCCATCTGGGAGTGGAAGTTATGATTTCTTGAGGTTTGCATCAGCTTTTCTGCAAATGTTTGTGTTTTCTCTGCATTTCCTCCAGAGATTCATGAAAAAAATATAAAATCTTCATCATTATTTAGTTTTTTGAATCCTAACTGACTGAAACTCATCGGCCTGTTTTTCTACCAGTCAGATATGGTGGACCAGAGCATCCTGAATTTCCTCCCAGAGCGGGAACACGGGGAGGTTTACAAGCTGCTATCATCCCACATGCTGATGTCTGACCCGGTTGCTGCTGATTTCCTTGACAGTGAGTGTCCTGCTTAGAGAGGCCTGGCTGCTCAGTACAAACACAGAACAACACTCGAGACGACTGCTTGGTTCAAGGCTCCTCTGATTAGTCTGCTCTATGATTAGACTTTTAGCTAATAATAGGAGGCAGCTTAGTATCATAGTTAAGACTTTAAATCACTGTTATGTTAACACATAATCCCTGGGAGGCCGAAGACGCTGACCTTAATCCTGGGTTTCTGACAGGAAGAGAGAAGAGGAAGTGTCTGCAGCCTTAAAACATTTCTAACAGCCTAAATCCATTCAGTTATTGGAAAATCATCTGGGGATGGAAGAGAGTTTTTTTTGTTTTAAAGGATTATGTAGACACCTCAAATTTGGGTTGTCATTTTAGATTCCTGGATTATTTCCACATGGAAGATTAAAAGTTCAGAAAATATTCCCAGATTGTTTTGGGTTAATATTTGGGTTAATAATTCAGTATTCATTTATACACTCATTTAATTAGCATCCGTGGTTCTATTTAAGAAAACCATTTACCTGTTTTTACCCTTAATAAAAGTATTTTTTATGCCTTTTATTTTGATCAGAGGCAGGTCGCACCTAAAAACTTTACTGAAGTAAACATACCAATACTTAAACAAATACAAGATTGGGGGAGTGGCGGCCTGTAGTTACAACATAGTGCTTGGAATCCAGAGGTTCTGAGTTTGAGCCCCACTCCCACAGACTGCCACTCTGGGTTCATGAGCAAGACCTTTAACCCACACTGCTCCCCGGGTGCCGCACAATGGCAGCCCTCTGCTCCCCAAAGGATGGGTTAAATGCAGAGGTAAATTTCTCCAATGTGAGATCAATAAAGTTTAATTATTATATAGAAAAGTACCTAAAAAAGTAGTTTTTAAAATGGCAGTTCCAGTATGAGTAGCTGTCGGAAGAAGAAAGTCTTTTCTAGGTTATGTAAAAAAATGAAAAAGCTGGTATATTAGAAAAGGACATCTGATATTTTCACCTGATCTCTAATCAGCTTACATTACTTGCAGCATTCAGAGGATCCAGAAATTTCAACAAGATTAGCAATATTTTTTATTAAAGTAAAATAGAAAAGTAATGTAAAGTAATGCTACTCTAAAAAGTTTTTGTTTTTTTTCTAAAATGTACTCAAGTAAATGTAAGTGGTCTCTAACAACCTGCGTCATATTTTATCCCTGTAGTGTCAAAAACAGTGTTTGGAATTTTCAGTAATGTGAAAACCGTAGTTAAATAATAAACTAAAGGCTTGAATGATTTGATGCATTACAGGAAAGATGACACTCTAACTACATTATGGAGCCAGAAAGGCTTGCCTTAACAAGGACTTACTCACTTTGAGCTTTTTCACATTTTGCGATGTTAGAAACACAAGCCTGATTATTTATGAATGGGATTTTATGTGAAAACTGTTGCTGCATTAGTTTTCATCCTCCCTGAGTTAATAATCTGTAGAAACTTTTTCTGATCCCAAAGGAGCTGAATCTCCAGATCTGAATGAATCCTCAGGTCCTTCAGGCCTTTAATCAGGAAAATGTCTGTTTTTTCAGGTGAGGCACATATTGAATTCTGCTGTCATCTTGCCAGAGGTAACATGGACCCCAAGGAGCCTCCTGTGTACGAATATGTCAAGTTTGTTGGAGATTTCAAGTTTCATAACAATGGTATGAATATTTCCTTAAAAAAAGATTTAAGAAAATGACAAATTTTATCACATTTAGAGAGAAAAGGGGTGACATAAAAAATATCTGTGCTGCCTGCCACACAGTGCCTACATCTTCTTGTAACGGGCATGAAGTGACGTTACCAAGAAGCCTGCAGTCGTCACTGGAGGAGCAGGTCTGCTTCATAGCCACCGTACGCTTAGTCACTCCACAGTTCCTGAAGGTGAGAACAGTTTGAGGCTCAGAATAAACCATTGGTTTCATCTGTCTGTTGTTAAGATGAATAATGAGCCAAGGCCAAGCTTTGATCCTCGCTGACGCCATCAGGTCTGCTCGTTCCTGCTGCTACTTGTTTTGAGGACATTGATCTAATTAATTCATCCAAGGAGGCCCCTGGTGCCAAACTCAAACACAAAATCAGAAATTTAGATCCAAAGAGGATTGCACTAAGTAAAATATGAAGCCTTACAGTTTCCTCGTCCTTACTTAAACTCTGATAGAGTTTAGTCTCCTTTAAGAGACAGGAATAAGATTCAGTCATTCGGTCCTGCAGGTTTAATTACAACCACTTTTTAAAACATTAGATCTATAGAACTATTCGGTGGGTGATGTGGTAAATGGTGAAGAATCAGAACATCCTAAAATTCTTCTAAGGTTCTCCCTAAAATGTTAATGCCCTGCTAACATCCTCTCGTTCAGCTAGCATTCTGGTAACGCTCTGCTAATGTTCTGCTAACATCCTTCTAGCATTCTGCTTACATTCTGCTAACCCTCTGCTAAAGTTCTGCCAACATTCTGCTGATGTTCTGCTAACATTCTGTTAATGTTCTGCTAAAGTTATGCTAACATTCTTTTAATGTTCTGCTAAAGTTCTGCTAACTTCCTTCCAGCGTTCTGCTAACATTCTGTTAACATTTAGTTAAGTTCTACTAACATTCCTCTAGCGTTCTGCTAATATTCTGCTAATGCTCTGCTAAAGTTCTGCTAATATTCTGTTAACGTTTTGCTAAAGTTCTACTAACATCCCTCTAGCATTCTGCTAATATTCTGCTATCGCCCTGCTAAAGTTCTGCTGACATCGTTCTAGCGTTCTGCTGACATTCTATTAACGTCCTACTAAAGTTCTGCTAACATCCTTTTA
>NW_015150651.1:712834-726009 GCF_000732505.1 Cyprinodon variegatus
TAACATTCTATTAACGTCCTGCTAAAGTTCTGCTAACATCCTTCTAGGGTTCTGCTAACATTCTATTAACGTCCTGCTAAAGTTCTGCTAACATCCTTCTAGGGTTCTGCTAACATTCTTTATTTATATAAAATGAAGACCAAAAAAATTTTTGTTTTTTTATTATATGCCTAACAAACAGTATAGTGTTTGAAAAGGAAGAGTCACTGATTTGTGCGATATTTGGACGCTCATACACAGATGATGGTTTTTTTAGACAGTCACTGCCACAAAATAATGTTAATGAAAGAGAAAATGATCATTTAACTCTAAGACTGTTTTGATTCATCCAAATTGAAAGGTTTGCTTTATTTGTTGCATCTGACTCTGTCCTCCTGCTTCCAGACCGCACAGCTTAAAGTCTTTCCTTTCAAACTCTTAAACCTTTTGCAGATCCCTCCTTTAACATTCCAGTTCCAAACTGGCCTCAGTTCTTCAGGCAGACTAAATATTCCAGTTCGAGGCCACAGCTGCTTTTAATCCACCAGTGGTGACGCACAGATATGGTCATGCAGTGCTTTAGTGCTGCCAAATGCGTGATGCTGGACCAGCTCAGGCTGCCCTTTTTGGTAATAACCTTCATGCAGTGTCAGGAAACCTGCAAAAGAAGAAGGTTTTGTGGGGAAAAAAGTGGAACATCCAGGATGTTTTTGAGTCAGGAAAACTGCAGAGAGAAATCTGCAGAAACTGACGCCTCACCCCGTTCCTGTGCTCTCTGCTTCAGGATTTGTGTAACGTGGACGATCCTTGTGACGAATTCACGTCCAGACACAGCCTTGAATGGAAGTTCCTGTTCTTAGATCACAGGTGAGACATTGACATCCTCAGAAATACCAGAGCTCATTTTTATCCAGAACAAATGCAATCAAACTGGTTTCTCTTCCCCTTCTCTATTCCAGAGCGTCGCCGATCATCGGCTATTTACCCTTTGAGGTTCTGGGAACGTCGGGCTACGACTATTATCACGTGGATGACCTGGAGCTGATAGCCCAGTGTCACAAACAATGTAAGCAACCCAGCGCTGCCTCTTTATCACTCATCCTCACCTCTTCAGCTCCTACAGGCTGGCTGATAAAACACGGGTCATCTGAACCTTTTGTGTTCCCTCTACTCCCCAGTGATGCAGTTTGGAAAAGGTAAATCCTGCTACTACCGCTTCCTGACCAAAGGCCAGCAGTGGATCTGGCTGCAGACTCATTACTACATCACATACCACCAGTGGAACTCCAAACCTGAGTTCATCGTCTGCACTCACACCGTCGTCAGGTGACCCTCATGCTCCTGTCGTCTGCTTCCTTGGTCATCGGAGAGAAAACCTGAATGTTTGTGTTTGTGTTGTTCAGTTACGCCGAGGTGCGAGCCGAGCGGAGAAGAGCGTTTGGTCTGGAGGATCTTTCTCCGCCGGAGATCGCCCCATCCTCTGTGAAGGTGAAAGTTAGGAACTCCTCTGCACAGGCCGCACCTTACACCTGTGTTTATCGCTCTGAGCTTTTTTCACATCTTACACCACAAACTGGAGGGAGGTAAACCTGTGGAAGGAGTCTGGTCCTGCAGAACAAAACAAAACGGGCCAGGAGCGAGTTCCGGGCTCCAGTCATCATTCACACCTTCTTTAAGGAACTCTGTGTGACGCCTGCCAAACAGGAAGAGCACGTCAAGTTTAACTGGTGCATACAACCTGCTGTAGTGATCAGCTGGTGGGAGGGGTTAAGGCCATCAGTTGAACCATCCCCAAATTATTCAGCTATTTTCTTTTTGTGGATCGATTTTTGAAGCCAGTTTAGTTTTTTTCTGTCTCCATTCACACGATTAAATGGCTTAGCAATAAAAAATGTTACACAATTCTTAATTTAAACTAAAAAAGGAGCAGCGATGCTGGAGCATTTCATGATCTCAAGGCATAGCTGCTGAACGCACTAATAAATCAGAGAAAGAAGGAGGAGAAGAAGAAAAAAGGCTGATACGTCTAACCTGCTCCTTGAGGGTCAGCCTCCTCTGAAGATGGACAGATAATCAGCCGGACGATATCTATTAGCACGTTCATCCTTCCACCTGATATCTATTGTTAATTGTGTAACATTTGTTATCATTGTGTTATTTTGTTATGTAAAGATCAGAGGTGTCAAAAGTATTGATGTTTATTACTCCAGTAGAAGTATAAATCCTACTGTTTAAAAAACTATTTTGTAGAAGTTAGAGGATCAACTTCAGCTTTTTATTCCAGTAAAAGTGTAAAAGTACCATTTTTTAAAACTTCTTCAAGTATAAAAGTAGAAGTAATGCAGGAAAAAATGTTAAGCACAGAATCTTTACTGCATTACCCTATTCAAGGAAAAACTTTTTTACAATTCTGGATGATAACTTCCTTAGACTTCATTTTCTTAGTTTTATAACTAATGGTAACAGTTTCACATTCAACTTTGCATCATCTTAAAAAACTATTTATTTTGGTATGTGGTGAACAACAAGTTGGGGCAGCACCAACCACAATGAAATTAGTTGTCAGGAAGAAACAAATTATTTTGATGGTTTTTATTTCACCAAATGCTGCGTTGACTAGAAGCTGAGGACAAACAAAAACACAATTTATTACCTTGAAAAGAAAGAACAGAGCGACATGATTGTGGTTGTAAAGATGTGACAAAGATGGAGGAGTATAAACCACTTTAACAGAAAATCAGTTCAGCCTCTGATTGGAGCGTGTTGTTCCCGCCCCTCCCAGGCTCAGGAGCTGTACTTGGACATCTGCTCCACTCTGGACGCCAAGAGGGACAGAAACAGCGGCGCCCGTTCGGTGTCATCCCACAGCTCCAGGAAATCATCCCACACCGCCCTCTCGGACTCTCTGTGTGAGTCATCCTCTTCTCTCTGACCTGTCAAGTCACTCGGACACAGATTCTCTTATTCTGATGTTAGCGCTGCTGAAAATTAGCCTAAAAAACATTTCTGATCAGGTGAGGCTGCTTTTAGGTTTTGGTTGCACTGGATCTCAGGAATGAGCAGAGGCGTCGCTGCTGCATCTTCATGCAGACGGCTCAGCAGCTGGCTCAGTTTCATAGCAGCATCCATTTCTAAAAGCAAACACAGTGTTGGCTTCCACAGCTTCTCCACTTCCTGGTTTAGGATCCTGGGCCTCAGCTGGTTTCCATAATTGGCTCTGGTTGGTCTGTTTGGATCCTGAATCAGGAGCTGTGATCTGAACAGAGAAGATGTGGTTTTCTAATGTGTTCACTTATGGTTTTTTCCCCACACTGCCCCCTAGAGGCGTCCAGAGTATTGGGCAAAGAAGAGAAAAACCCAAAGGAGGATAAAACGTTCTACAAGTTTAATTTCTGTGCAGAACGTAAATGAATCAGGGTTAAGGCTCTAGTTACGGATTAGATTATTTTACGGGTAAGGGTGGGTGTGCAGATGCCCGGCCATCTACACTGCGAGCTGCTGGCTTTAGAATAAAGAGAAACGCTCAGCAGTGGTTTGTCCAGTATATTTATAAAAAATAGTAATCCATCCATTGACCTCCTTAGAGCGTCAGTAGACATGTTTCCATCATCCATGTTTTATGTCGTTTTAGAGGATCGCATTAGAAGAGCTTGATGGAAACATCAAAATTTAATCAACTTAATTATTTTCATAACAAGCAGCTTTTTATGGCTGCATGGAGTAATTTGGATAAAATAAATTTTAATTTAGATATGATAATTCTCTAAGATGAAAGATTTATTTAACAAACAATGAATAGTATAAATCGACTGAGCTGGCGTTTGGGACATTGATTCCTTCCCATTCTTAGCTTTTGTAGCGTTAAGATCAGAGAATGATTATACTTTATTACAATGTTTTTTTTTTTGTGTTTGTTCCTTTAGATTGCAGGTCTAAATCTATGCTTTTCTTTGCAGCAGCGAACTCCTACACAGAGGCCTGCACGCCATCATGGCCACCGGTCGCCGTCGGAACAGAGAAAACGCCAGGCAGACTCCAGCCTAGCGGCTCGAAGGTCAGCTGAGAACAAACATCTTCATCACATAGTCTGCTTCATTTACCCATGGAGATGAAGACAGTCAGCAGCAGCATCCTTGGCCTGCTTCATCCTGAGCGTGTTTCTTTTGTCCCCCTGTAGATTTTGGCTCAGAGACAAAATTCCTTTGAAGTCGTTCCTCAAGAGAGCAGCAAGCACTCCGCCACGGTCAGTGTCTGGGCTTCCTCTCCACTGCTTGTTTTCAGGATCTGCCTGTTATGACTGTTGCTACCAGGCTGGTTTATTCCTCAGGCTGCTGATCTTCACTGCCTGCTGTGATTAAGGAGAAGATCTTTGTTTTGATTCTTTATTCCTCTATGGAGAAAACTGTCCCATTATTGTTCCAAGAACACTTTTTCTCAAAGGAAATACTGAGAAATAAAATTGTAAAACTTCTCAATCAAAAAAAAAAAAGTTTAGCTTAACTTTATGGATTTGTTTCCCCAGTTTTTATTCATATTTATTTTTTGTTCAAATAGATATTTTTTTAATTACCGTAATACATTTTTTTCCTGAATTTATAGTTTAAAATTTTCCTTTTTTAAATAAGACTGTTTCAGTTTTATGAACTTCCTTCTTTTAAAATCATTTCTTGGATCACATTCTCTCCACCTGCTCGCTCTCAACCATTAAAATGCTGTTGCTAAGGTCCAGCAGACCAATAGAAATTCATCTTTTCTCCTCAGTCCAGAAGAAAGCAAGAATGCAATACGTAAAACTCTTAAAAGGAGAAATAAAAGAAAAATAGTTCCCACTGTGGGAACGTCTGGTGATCCTGATGTTCTGATAAATGCTACTGATTTTTTTTTAGGCTGTTTTTTATCACTAGTATTAACAATAAAAATTTAGACAATTACAAATGTTACAGAAAACCAAAATAAACCTTTATTAACTAATTAGATTAAACATTAACAATGTGGAGCAGGTAGAGGGAGCGACATGATGCTAAGTCAGGGCTGCTGGATGAGCTGATTGGTGAGGTGAGGCACGTATCGACCAATGCTGATATAAGAAACACAATATATCAGCCCCAAAATATCAGTCGTTCCACGTTCCATCAGTCTAATTTCATTAAATAAAGATGTTCAACTCTGCTGAAATCAAATCACCAGAAGAAACAGCAGAAATTACTCAAAGTCTTATAGGAACCTAATATGGAGAAGAAAAAAATGCTAACATGACCCTGAAATATCATCGGGCTGATGTGTCGGTCTATCTCTACCCACCGCTACAGTAACTACTGGTTACCGTATTTTCTTCTGACCTCCAGATAACATAGCGATGCTTCATTAAAGTCAAAGGTCACTTTGACTTTGCTCTGTCTTGTCTCTGCTGGATGTTTGCATCTTGGGTTCATTAGGTATGCAGGTGAAGATCCAGGTCATAGTCTTTCCAAAAAAGTGAAAAACAATCCACTGGACTTTGTCTTTCAAGTTTGAAGACGTTTTGCTTCCCACTCCTTACAAGGAGTGCAGATAGAGCAGTGTAAATGGCATGGGCAGGTTATATATGTCAGACTCTATAACCTTCCCATGCCATTTACACTGCTCTATTTGCACTCCTTGTAAGATGCTATTTTACTTTTTATATTTTATGTCCATGTTTTTATCTTAAGTGTATATATTAGTCTATTTTATTGCATGCCTTATACCCACAGTGTTTTAGATATTTTAATCATTTTATTTACCTATTCCATATTATATGTTTCATGTTGCACGATTGTACCATAAAAAAATCCTAGTTTGTGAACTCCTTCACTAACAATGGCAATAAACCTGATTCTGATTCAGGAAGCTCTCTAAATTCAAAGTCTCTGCATTAGCATTGAGTTCCACCTTTATAGAGTAGCCCAGCAAAGCCTTGTTATGGCTTAGAAAACATGCAAATCAAACTGGACGAACAGATTGTTTGAACCACCTGCATGTCGATGAAGATTGAGATGATAGCAGGAAGGAATCAACTTCATCAGGTTCATTACAGATTCCAAGCTGACTGCCATAAAGTGCACCCTACCTCTTTCCCCACCGCTTTCCTCACAGTATAACGGTTTTCTCCCCCTTCAGCAGCAGCAGCAGCAGTCTGTGTATCAGCTTCAGCAGCCTCAGCTCGGCGTGATGACCCAGCTGAAGGAGCAGCTGGAGGAGAGGACGCGCATCCTGCAGGCCGACATAAAGACGCAGCAGCAGGAGCTGTATGACATCAAGGAGAAGCTCCACCTCGCTAATCTGCAGGTAGGAAAAGAAACCTTAAACCCGGTCTGTTTGTTTCTGGAGAACCCAAACTGGAAAAAGACTTGACAGAGAACACCAACAGTGATAGATCTGTGTTTGATAGATGCTGATTGGAGTAAAATCAGCCTGTTTCTAAATCCTCAGCAGTAATGAGCTTGTCTCCCTCTAGAGGCCAGTTTTGCTACTGCAGCCCAGACCACCATGCTGTTGTTTTACATTGAACTTTTAAGCATTTCGATTGACATATACCGGTAGTCTTAATCTAAATCCCGTGTGTCAAACTGAGGGCCTGCAGGCCAAACCCAGCCCCTTACAGCAACGTGTGCATCCCTCAAGAGCCAACAAAGGCAACTAGGCAACAAAGACATACCCTGCCATAAAGTAGACAGATGTGTTCTTTTCAAAGTAGCAAGAACTGCTCAATATCTGGAGGTATAAAAACACTATTTAGATAAATTCATCCATATTTAATCACTTTTCATGTTGGAACCTGATATGGAGAAAAGAAGCTGCTAATATGACTCAAATTTATCAGCCTTCCGATGCGCCGGGCTTCCTCTACCATCATCATCAGTAATCATTCGGGATTTAGGGCTCATTTAAAAAGCCCTCCTCAGTTTCACTCACATTATGACCATTTTTCTGTCAGAAAAATATGAAATATAATGTCAATAATGAAAATAATCACTTCTGCTGTTAACGCAAAATAATCCCTATTTTTTATTTTTGTTTTAACATTAAATTATTTAATTATTTGTCTCTCTTTATTCTGCTTATGAACTGAAACTGTATTAAGAATAATTACAGAAATGGGCCTGAATGGTTTTGTTTGTATAAAATTTGTAAATTTAACTTTAATTTAGTTTTTTTTTTTTTTAGAAGGACTTATTTTTGATAAATGAGGACAGAGAGAAACCAGCTGTTCCTGATGTTTGTGTTTTAGATGCTGTTACAGCAGCCGATTCACAGTGACTTCAGCCAGGCCCAGCAGCAGCAGCAGCAGCAGCAGCAGCAGAGCCCGGGAAGGCCGACGCAGCAGAACCAGAACCAGAACCAGTCTGGTGTCATCAGGCAGCCATCAGGCCAACAGAAAGCGTCAACCTGCGGGGCTCACAGCTCACCTACGCTCCCTCTGAGAGAAAACGCCTCTTCGTCCTCACAGGTTTAGTAAAACCCGCCGGAAAGATGATGATGATGTCGTTTTACTATAATAGAGAATATTCCCATTCTTCATTAGCAGCTAATTACGTCTCATTACAAACTCACCAATCAGACACGCCCTGCCCCATTATGGCTCTAATTAGCATTCCTATTTATATAAAAAAAAAAGTTACAGAAGAACTTTTTTCTCTCTCAACTTTCTGGATATTTTCTAGCAATAAATTTCATCCAAGTTATTTTTGTCTCTGATGTGATGACGATTTCAGATATTGAAGGGGAACACCATTTTTTTTTTAATTGGGCCCTTGATTTTACGTTATTACATCATGTTCTACTCACCCATATGAGCTTTGTGTCATTTAGAGCTGTTCCAAAGATATTTGGTTTTGTAATCCGAGTAACGTCGTCCTATGGGCAACAAGTTGAAGGCACAAACTAAATTGTTCATAATTTATCATTATGGTACGCCAGCATTCATTAAATGTAGGCGAATCACTGTCCCCCAGACATCCGCGGTTATATTTTTTATTTTTATATATTTTTTAAAAACAAAGAGGAGTGTGTATGACGTCATCCACGACGCCGGCTACCATTCATTCTTCCTGTCTGCTGAACTGCTGCTAGTTTTACTCACATGCCTGGAAGGTGTCTAGTGCTACTACCACAGATGATCTCACTCTGCAAAAGGAATTGAACGATTCAGATTAGCTAGCCGAACGTATAGAAGGGGTAGAGCGTAGCCGCCTGTGGCCCGGGCTGCCTGTTACAACTCCAGTCCGGCACGCGGATGACGTCATACACACTCCAGTGTATCGGTGCTTTAGAAACAGTGTATTGGCAAGTAGATTTGCACTGCTGATCTGTGGTGCTTACATGGATGGGAAGAAGGACCATTTGAGGACCATTTAAATGATGATCTTGGTTTTTTTGCACCAAACGACTGATTAGGAGACGCTTTTCGCCATTTGTCCAGCTTACCGCTACCGGGTCTGTGCCTCAGGTTCAGCAGCGGATTGCCCGCAGCAGACCAACCCAGACGGTGAGTCTACCGATGCAGACCAACACCAGCCTGACGACGCCCTTCTACAGCAACCCCATGATGTTCTCCCAGACAAACACCAGGCCTCAGCAGGACCCGAACCAAAGACAGACGGATCAGCTCAGCCATGACGGACAGTTACGGTCAGACGCCTGAAAGATGTTCTCTTTTTCCTTGCCGGGTTCTGGTGTCGGTTCTAAAGCGGTTTCTCTCCTGCAGGATGCTGCTCAAGCAGCCCATGCAGACTGTGGTTCCTACAAGCAGCAGCGCCTCCCAGCCTTCCCAGTGCAACATGGGAATCTCCCAAACTCTGTGAGCAGCCAGACCGCAGCTCCTGCTTGGTGTCTGTTGGTTCTGCAGCTGAGCTCCTCTCTGCTCTCCTTACAGGTACAGCTTGGACCAGCCCATCACCTCCTTCACCATGCAGCAGGTCAACTGTAACGCCGTGCTCGTCCCCTCCCCCGTCTTCACCTCACCCATCATGATCCCACACAACAGCTTCATCACGCATCAGGCCCAGTCGGCCTACCACAGCCAGCCGCAGGCCTCCCAGCACTCTGTGCAGCAGCTGCAGGCCCAGCAGTTCTTTCAGGTGAGAAACCCCACAGCTCCTACATGTGATCGATGGCGGCGGCGCAGCAGCGACATAAGAGCCTCCACGTCTGCATGCTAAAATGAAGCATCGGATGTAGCAGACGGTACATGTGAGCACTTATTCTAATTAGCTGCAGAGTTTATTTTGAAAAACCAACCCACCACCTTCTGTCTTACAATGGAGCTGGTTAGCATATGAAGCTAACTGGTAGCTACAGGTCGCTGCTCTGCTGTGAAGGAAAACTGGAGGGGACAGTCCAGTGATGAAAACTTTGTAACTTTATCGTTTTATATGGAGACTTTTTAGACCCTATAGTAACTTAAAAAAGCAACCAGAGAGAAATCCAGCGACTTTTCACTTTTGTTTTTTGTAAGTTTAGCTGTTCCAGATGAAAGCAGACATCATTCTACCGCTAAGCTTGGTTTATACTCACCACGTCAGACAGGGCGCGAAGGTGCGCGCCCCAAAAAGTGACGCAATCACGCCGTCCCCGCACACAAGCGCGGACCACGCCAGCCTCGTTCCAAATTGGAGGTTATAAAGTGGTTTGCCTTTACTGACATCAAATGGTGCAGAAGGTCAATGTGGAACAGTTTGGAAAATATAGAGTTCCTGTTTATTCAGTGACTAAAATCAGCGAAAACAGGGGAGAGTTTATCATCCAGGATGGTGGTAAAAACAAGGATTTAGTTTCCATCACATAGGATATAAAGTCTGAAACAACTATCCATAGTATACAATGCATTCAGCTTTAATTAGTGAAACAACGCAGTTTTTTTAAATATCTGTTATTTTAAAATAACAAAGAGGTACATATGGGCTTCACTGGGAGGTTTCCTGGTTTCCCTATCATCACGTCTCTCTGTGTGCAGCAGGTAAACCTACCGTTTTATTTATTTCAGTGTATTTCTGTGTAGCACACCTATCATTCTTCAATCATCATCAGTTCTTAAATGAAGAAAACTGTGTTCGGACATTTTCACTCTGTGTTTTTGGCGAGTACTGCACCTACATCCATGTCAACTATAAAAGGGTCAGCGTTTCTATGGTCTCACGCACAGACCGGCGCGATTACCCAAATGCGCGAGTATATTTCGGCCATTACTGTCTGACAGGGAGCTCAGAGCTCCTCCTGCCGTCAGAGCAGAGAGCAGACCTGCCCCATTTCCCCTCAGCATATAAAAAACATGAGCAAAGCTACTCAATCTGCCCTGGATTACAAAGCAGGATATAAATATCATGGAAGCAGTTTTTAATCTGGTCTCCTTTTTTCTTTAAAACTATTTGACTAAAAGAGTGACCTGATTCCCACACGATGTGGATCACTTGTCTTGTCAGACTTAATGTCTGTTTGGAAAATCAAAATTACAATACTGATACTCAGAGACATTTAAAGTGTGATGTCAGGATGCAGGACAGATTCAGGCTTCGTCAGCTGGAGCAGATCTGCTCTGTTTAGGAGAGAAGAGCTGAGAGCTGTGGACGGACCGGTCCGTTCACATTCCAGCCCCTACCTGTGGTCATGAGACACAAGAGCAAAGATCACAGATAGAAGCCAGTAGGGTGGCTGAGCTCCGGCTGGGAGGGTGGAGGAGGAGCCTAGACGTTCTCTGCTGCTCCACATGGAGGCAAGACTGCAGGAACAGGCCCCGCCATTTTTAGTTTTCCTGCAAAACTTCCACTGTTTTACTAGACTTCATTGGAGCTACAGACTATCAAGCAAACAAAGAACAGCGTCAGGGGTCATTTATGTTAACATTTTTGAAATTAAAGTAATCAAAACTTTACCTTAAGTTTTCAAATTTGAGAATTCAATGAAAAGGTTCTGATGGAGATGGACAGCAGGTCTGTTTTAGTCGGACTACGCAGCAATTCAGCAACAATTTCATGGGTCTAACAGGAAGAGAGATGTTTTTACAAAGTAAAACACATCTGCTGCAGCACGCCATCTTTACTGATGGCTTTATGAGATTTTAAAATTCCTTTAGAATCATATTTCATTAAGCGCAGTCTTAAAATGCACATATCATCACCATAATAGTTAAAACTCATAACATTTCCTGTTATAACGTATTAAATGTTTGAATTTATGCAGAAAATAAACATTGAAAAATACACTCGTGCAAAACAATAACACAGCTTTAGCCTCTTCAGAGGGGCTGTCAACACCGTGGATCTGTGTTTAACTTAATGTTGAGCAAATGCTCAACAAAATAAAAGCACTCAAACCGGAAGTTATTGACAACATGAAAGAAAAATGAGCACAAAATCAATGAGATAAAATACATTCTATTTCGTTGTAATAAAATAGAAACATACATCCAATTTGAGGGAAAATGCAAAATAAAATCTGTTAATCGTATTGGAGTCATACAGGAGGCAGGGAAATGAGCAATCCATAAAACGCTTTAAAAAACAGAAAAGTTTACCAATGCTAGGAGTTCAGGGGGACAGAAAACGGATATAATAGTGATCCTGTTATAAAAATCATATAAACTGTCGCACCGCCTGTATTGCTGCGTACATCCCATCATTTATTTATTTTTTTTATACCTGCATTGGTTTAACAGCAGGCTGGTCATGAAGTCGGGCTTTGCCTTGTAGCTTTTCCAGCTGATTGGTTTCTTTACTTTTTCTATCCATCCCATCCAGTCAAATGTGGGACATTAGCTGCATCGTTTAAATGCGTAAAATATCCATGATCGAATCTAAATCTCGGTTGATTGGAAGTTCAAAATCTCTGTTTCCATGGAAACTAAATATAATGATACGATCTTTTGTGTGTATCCATGTTCCAAGCGTTTGATCAGATGGAATAATTTGATGCACAGATCTATCTAGTTTTTTTGAAACACCTCAGTAGTAGAAGAAGCCCCCTGTGTTGTAAACAAGGACGTGCGGGTCCTTTCCTCCTCAGCTTTAGCTCCTCTCTGTGTCTGACCCTCACATTTTACTTTCTTCGGTTCTTCACTCGTCTTCATGTAGATTTTGCCATGATGGACATTGGACACATCTTTGTATCCATCCTTTTGTTTTTGATTGTCATTTTAGCAAAGGGCTCAGCGGCAACCTATGCTAATTCTCCTTAGCTACAGCGGTACCCGATGCTAATGCTCCTTAGCTACAGCAATAATTTATGCTAATGCTCCTTAGCTGCAGCAGTAACTTATGCTAGTGCTCTGTAGCTTCAGCGGTAACTTATGCTAACACTCTAGCTATAATGGTAACTTATGCTAACTCTTCTTAGTTGCAGCGGTAACTTATGCTAACACTCCTTAGCTATAGTGATAACATATGCTAACACTCCTTAGCTACAGCTGTAACTTATGCTAACGCTCCTTAGCTGCAGTGGTAACTTATGCTAACGCTCCTTAACTAAAGTGGCAACTTATGCTAATGCTTCTTAGCTGCAGCGGTAACTTATGCTAACACTCCTCAGCTGCAGCGGCAACTTATGCTAATGCTCCTTAGTTGCAGCGGTAACTTATGCTAACACTCTTTAGCTATAATGGTAACTTATGCTAACACTTCTTAGTTGCAGCGGTAACTTATGCTAACACTCCTTAGCTATAGTGATAACATATGCTAACACTCCTTAGCTGCAGCGGTAACTTATGCTAATGCTCCTTAGCTGCAGCGGTAACTTATGCTAACGCTCCTTAGCTAAAGTGGTAACTTATGCTAATGCTTCTTAGCTGCAGCGCTAACGTATGCTAACACTCGTCAGCTTCAGCGGCAACTTATGCTAATGCTCCTTAGTTGCAGCGGTAACTTATGCTAACACTCTTTAGCTATAATGGTAACTTATGCTAACACTCCTTAGCTATAGTGGTAAATTATGCTAACACTCCTTAGCTGCAGCGGCAACTTATGCAAACACTCTTTAGCTATAATGGTAACTTATGCTAACACTCCTTAGCTATAGTGGTAACTTATGCTAACACTCCTTAGCTATAGTGGTAACTTATGCTAACACTCCTTAGCTGCAGCGGTAACTTATGCTAATGCTCCCTATCTACAGCGGTAACTTATGCTAACGCTCCCTATCTACAGCGGTAACTTATGCTAATGCTCCTTAGCTGCAGCAGTAGCAGG
>NW_015150651.1:726019-737501 GCF_000732505.1 Cyprinodon variegatus
TATGCTAACACTCCTTAGCTATAGTGGTAACTTATGCTAACACTCCTTAGCTGCAGCGGTAACTTATGCTAATGCTCCTTAGCTGCAGCAGTAGCAGGCAGGATGGCAGGTTCATCCACACATTACATTTAGAGCCACCTCTTCCGCCGAGGATGACCAGGAGCGTCAAAGTAAATTGGGGGTCGTTAAACTTTTTAAATGTTTTTTCCGTATTCAGGATGAAATCCACCTTTTCTCAATCTATCTGGTAAAATCCCAGTAAATCATGTTTGAATGGTTTCAAAGGTCACTCATCTCCATATATGGTCAAACATCCTCTTTGTTTTCACAGATAAATCAGGGTCTGGTTCACGGCGGTTCTGCTCCAACTTTCCTCCACGCCACCAACATCCCGCAGCAAAGCACCATGGGATACATTCAGCAGCCACCACAGCAGCAACGGCAGTACCAACATTCCCAGAACCAGAACCAGCCAGGCAGTGTTTCAGACTTCAGGAACATGCTGACCCGATAGCACTGAGGACTGGATCGCAGCGCCAAGGATCTGCCTCTCTGGCGCCGCTCTGTTGGCGGCGGCCAAAACCTCCTAAATCAGGGGGCGGCATCCCCGACGCCGACCCGGAACCACCCGCAGGATCCGAAGACAATCTGAGGGGTCGGGTCTCTGTTGGGGCCAAAAGGGCTGCAGTGGGTGGACAATCAGAGCCGTGACCCGGACCTGTGGAGGTTTCCTTCTAGAAAGTTCTCATTCAGCTGTTTGCACTTTGACCCCAGAAGTAGAATATTTATTTATTTTGGACCTAAGATGATCCGTTTTGCTCTCAAGCTGCTCCCACCTAGAATCTCTCTGTTTAGGGCAGGTCCAACTCTGCAGAACAGAACTGTTCTGGAACCAGAGGAGCAGCGGAGCTGGACTGGACCTCAGAAACCCGGAGTCCGGACCGGGTGTCAGCCCGCAGAGAGGCGGAGGGATCGTGCCTTCAACTATAAAGACGGCTTTAAAATCCAGCTCAGGTCCGTTTGGATCATCAGAGGTTTATTTTCATAAGAGAGAAGATTGTTCTGAAAACAGGAAACGTGTAGATTTTCTCCTGCAGACGTTCTTCCTGGTTACAGTTCCCGGCTAATCGCTGCAAGAGCATCGTTCCGACTGAAATGTGGAAAAAAAACCTTAAAATGAAATCAAGCTGCAAATAATGATTATTCTGATCATTGGTTATTGATCGAAAAGGAAAAAGAACATTTATGTTAGAATTTAAACTAGCTAAAACAAAATATTCCCACTTGAGGATTTCTGAACAAAAACCTTTTTATCTTAAATGCAAAATGTTTTTCATTCTGGTGTAACTGCTGCTCTGAGTGGGTCCCTCTGTCAGCTGCAGTTAATGATTAATCGATTAAATCAATTGATAGGTTAGTTGACTATTATATTAAAAATCGGTTAATTTGGTTCATTGTTTGATCCTTAAAATAACCTTAAATTCAGAAGCACTTTAATGAGAAACGAACCCAAACCTTTAATTTAACCAGATACCTGAAAACCAGGAGAAACGGAGCGACACAAAAATAAAAAAAAACTTTAAAGTGGAAGAAGCTCAGCATGAGGAGTTCAACCGGTCGGAACCAGTTCTCATAAAAACAAACTAACAATGATTTTATTTTAAGGCTTTTTTCCCGAAGCTTTGAACAGATTTTGGACAGCTGTCCGTCTGACCCACAAACAACCAGATCAGATTTTATTCACTGAAAACACAGAAGTGTATTTGAAGGTTTCCATGGAAACGGGTGGCGCCCCTCCTTCCTGAGCAACACGACTTTACCTCAGAAAGTTGGAGGAGCAGAATCTGATGGGTTAGGCTGGATTACAGTGGAACCTGAGATAATCCAGAGGATGGTTAACAGATTGGGGCGAGGCGTTTTAGTCTGTCTATATGGAGACAATGTTGTTCCAGTATTATTGAGGGCAAAGAACAAAAAAGACATTTAAATAAAATGTTTTAAAATATTTTTTTAATTAAAGATAAACTTTAAAGAGTAACTCATATGTTATATGTTACAGTTTTCTAATTTTATCTTAAATATTAATTTTTCAGATTTGAAAAAAAAAATGCTATTTTTTGAGGGAAGGAGACTGAATTATTACAGTTTTCTACAGATTTCACCCTCTGCACCTCTGGGTGGTCTGAGAACACAGCAATAGAAATTAGCCACGAGAAATAAAATTTGGAAAAACGTTTGAGAAAAATAACATTGTGAAAACATAATCCAAAAAAATTAAAATCAGAAAAGAACTTCGAAATACTAACATTTGGAAAGTAAAATCATAAAAATAAAATAACTTGGGGGGGAAAAACAAAACAAAATTAGGATAATAAAATCTGGAAGAATATATATATCTATATATAGATGATTATATATATATATAATCTGAAAAAAATGACCAACCCTATAAAAACTCTGGCAGATCTTTTACACCTTACTAATTAATCTTTTGTCTTTTACTATTGAGAAGTGTTTTAAATGTCCATTCTTAAACATTTGCATGATGTTAACTATCACTAATAGTGGAGCAACTTTCTCCCCATAGCCTCACAAAGACAATCAGCAGAAACGCAGCGACTTTAGCCCCAAGAAAGCGCCGGCGTCTCTGAGCTCACGCTGGGTTGAGACGCAGCTTGCTCTGCGTGGACATTCAGGCCGTTTTTACACTTTTGTATGTGCAATGAGGACGGAAGGAGCCGGGTCGTTCCCGGGTCCGAACAGCTGTAGATAGAGGCGTACCGCCAGCTGGTCTTATTTATATGGAGTTATTTTTGTAACATTCCCAGGACTCGTCCTCTAAACGGGAGGACAGCAAGGAAGGCACGGTGCACAGGGTTTGGACCGAACCGGGCCGTGAAAAGAGATTAAAGCAGGAAGCTGGATCTCAGCTGCAGTTATTCAGTCATTTAACACTTAGAGATTCTAGAAGAAAAAGTGCAATTGTGTAAAATCACAAAATTTGTTTTATTTATGTGGCTGGAGCCCCCCCACCCCCATGAAGATCCAGCTGAAGCGGTGCCATAGATGTCTGTCTTTCTGTTCTGACAAATCAGTGTTCTTTAGAATTTCATTTAAAAGGTTATAGAGTTCAGTTGTTTAATTCTGGCCAAAATCAAAAACTAAAAGGAAGCAGCACAGAAATGTTTCAGTTGAAAGAAAACCATGAACGCTGCTGACCTGAGGAAGCCAAGGCATATTGTTGGAAAGTTAAGTGGAAGGAAAAAATTTGACGGAAACAAGCAGCCTTTGGGATGATAGACGGAATCTAAAGCCTCCACACACACATTAAAAACAACTTTATTAATAATAAATCTCATGATTATGAAGCCAAATAGTTTTTCTTTTTAATCTGCTGTAAGCCATAATCCAACAATTTTCAACCTTTGATGCTCTGATGATGGTAGGAACCTCCTGTAAACATCGTAGCTAAATGTTTTAGAACATCTGCTTCTGGGGAAAACGGTTCATCCACAGATCAGAGTTTGGTTTTGTTTGCCTTTCTGTCGATTGAGGTTAAACCGGGCCGTTGGTCCCGGCCGGACAGAACCAGAATCGTTGGGTTCGTCATGATCCTGATGAAGGGTGTAAATATGAGTTTTTTAGTTGATGATGATGATGGCTGCTCCTCCTGTTCTCGACCGTTTGGGTTTATTTTTCCACGTTTGTGAGTTAGGTCACTTCTAGGTGAACTTTTCTGTTTTCCATCATCCTGAGCTTCACCTCAGCTGTCGGATCGCATCCTGAGAAACGAACAAACAGCCTGGTGTTTAGTCACCTCTGCCGTTTCAGTGCAGAAACAAACATCTAGAGAAACTGTATATTGTATCATAGAATGTGGAAAAAAGACTTTAGGATGCATAGTTGTTTATTTTATATGTGTAATAGATGATATATATGTATGTTATTACTTTTAAATTAAAGTAATTTTATAAAAGATGGACTTTCTCTGGTTTTCCTCTTTTGTACATTGAGATTGTGATATTTTCACTGAACATGAATAACAAAAAGCTTTAAAATTTTTTTAAATACTTTATTTCATTTAGTAATGTCTTGAAAATGAAAAAAAATCTGAAACTTTCCTTTAGTTTTAATCATTTTTCAGCTTCTTACCCTTTTTTGTCTTTTCATATTTTTAAGTTATTAAAGGTTGAAGGTGAAACGACACAGAAATATTTTCTGCACAAACGATTGTCACCACTGGTTTGAACCGGTTAAAGGCGGGTATGCTCCGTTGCCTTCAGAGGTCAGACACTGCTGTGCTTATGCTACGTTAGCTTCTCTGGCTACCAGGAAGGCGTCCCGACATTAAACCACCAACAGAATCCCAGGGGTCTTATTTCTATAGATCTGATTAAATCCAGATCCAAAGAATCATCTGATCAGTTAAACAGAACCCATCAGGAAGTAGGATCAAACAGTAGCAGCTGGTGGATTTTTCACTACGACTAACAAAACAGCTTTACTCATCATTAAAGATTAAATATTTATCTTGGAAAGCTAAAAAAATATATTTAGATATTTTAAAATATTTTTTTTCATGCCTAGCGCCCTGTATTGGCCAGCGGCCACTGCTTTATACCTTGTTGTCAGGGTTTATAAGTCTGAAAGGTTTCAGATGGGATGGAAAGACCGCTGCAGAGTCTGGTTACTAAGGAAATACTGTACTTATGTAGCTTCTTGACATCTGGACTTTCTCTCCTCATAAATACTTTCTACTGTGGGCCCATCCTGGCCCCCCTGGTAAATTAGGCCTAGAACCACCCCTGACTTGATCATTATGTCTATTTTCTTTTAGAACCAAATCAGAATAAGAATTTTTATCACTTATTTTTATCTATTTTATCTGCATTTTTCATTTTTATTTTCTCTCCACAGACTTTGAGAAACATCCAGCTATTTTAATTTAGAAGTTTCAGGGGAATTAAGTTTTTTATTTATTTTTTTGAGTTGAAATTTTGTCTGTACTTTTATTTATTTATTTTTTTGTTTCCTACATTGAAGGATTTGATCTCTGCCAACATTGAAAGAAAAGATTCTGTAGGTTGAAACAGTGATGGAATCTGGTGGCCAAAAATTATGAAGCCCCGGATCGTTCAGTTGTTGAGGTGGGCACTCTGCTGGTGGCAGTTTGTCACCGTGCAGCGGGACAATAATCCAAAGCAGACCCACGTTGCTGCAGACTCCGCCCACCGGAGCGATGCAGTTCGCCTCACTTTCATGGGAAGTATAAAACAGAAGCAGCGTGCGTCCCTGCAGCCAGAGAGGGTTTCTGTCTCTTTATTGTCACCTGGTTCCTCCGCCTGACAATAAACCGGAACCTTCTGAATATCCCAGAGCTTCAATCATTAAATTAAATGTCAGGAATCTGTGGATGATTAATGTTTATCAGAAGGAGCGTCCACCTAGTCCGCCGTGGCGTCCGTCACCCTGTACACCTTGTTGACCAGGACCTCCACTTCATCGGTGTCCAGCCGGCACAGGTCCAGAACGCACACCACATGTTTGTCCTCCAGCTCCTGGGCCGTGGCCAGAATCTCCTCTGCAGGAAGGAAACCAGACTGTAACACTAAAGGCCTGAGATGCCGGGTCGGTCCGGTTCTGATGTAGCTACCTGACTCACGGAGTGTTAATCCTCGGCCTCTGGTGGCGCCGCCGAGGGGGCAGAGGAGACCCGTCGACAGGCAGGACAGCATGGAGTTGTCATGGGGATCCTGGCAGCGGCCGACGGCCCGCGGGTCGTCGGAGCAGACCACAGGGAGGAACGCTGCGTCTATGGCGATCTGCTGGTTGATCCCTGACAGAAAGTCCAGAACAGCTCCATCAGAAGCAGGATTACAGGCAAAAAAGCATGAGACTGGTTCCTGGTTCAGGTCATCCAACAGAACCTGACCCGGTTTGATGGTTCCAACACAGCAGGAACCAGAGCTTTACCCAGTATGGTGAGCTGGAGGTGACCCGGGCAGGGCTGGGGGGGCAGGGGGGCGGCGGCCTCTGGGCTCCAGCGGCTCGGCTGCAGGTTGCACCACTGCAGGAGGCCGTTCTTCTGGTCGGAGGAGAACCTGCGGGAGGCGCTGCTCTGGTGGGCGCCGCCTTCACTCAGATGCTCAGAAAGTCGCCTTCGCTGCTCCGACCACCTGCTGCTCTCCCAGGAGAGGGGGGCTGGTTCTAGCGGGGGGGACATGTGTTACAGCAGCAAACACGCAGCAGCGAAGCTAAGGACAGGAGAGACCACTCACCCCGAGCCTCCTCCTCCTCCCTCTCTCCTGGTGGGGTTTGGTGCTCCGGCCTGGCGAGCAGAGACAGACGAGCAGAACCGGGTCAAACATTCATCCTACGGATCAAAACCTCACAGTCGGAGTTTAATCACCTTTCAGTCGAACTGCTGCGTCGTTAAAGGGAAGAAAAGATGTTTAGGATTGTTGGTCAGAACTCGGCTCACAAACATTAAACAGGAATAAAAACCAAAGCTGAACTGAATCCTCCTTTTCTTTGGGTCGGCTCGCCGCCGGTCGGTGGAGGGGGACGCTGGCGGGTCGTCATCAGGAACCTGGACAAACCAGAAGCTTTCATGTCTCCGTTTGTCAGTGGAGATAAAACAGGCGGTGGGACTAAAGTCTGGTACCGGTGGGGCCCGGCAGGTCGTCTCTAGGTGGCGCACTGCTGCGATCTGGCCCTGAAGGGCCACCGTCTTATGCTCCCTGTACTGCAGGCTCTCTAGCTCCCTCTTCAGGTCAGACGCAGCAATCAAAGGAATTTGTCCTGGAAGTTAAAGCAAAGATAGAACCCAGAGTCTGCAGACAGAACCTGTTAAACGTTAAACCAGAACAAGAACCTGGAGAGTCCGCTGCTGATTGGACGAATCTCTGAGGGGGGGGCGGGTAGCAGTAGTGGCCCCCGACGGCGCTTTTCTGGAGGATCATGTTGTCCTTCAGGGTTTTGGTCCACTGAATGAAGCTCTTCACTCTGGGGTCGCTCACATACGGCCGTCCTTTGTGGTGCCCTGGTACAGACGCACAGAACCCCCGCCCCCCCTGGTCAGTCCAGTTCTGTTGGGGGTTAATGGACCGCTGCTGCAGCTGCACCCACCTGTGATGAAGATCTCCGTCTCACAGCTGCTGGTGAGGTACGGCGGGGAGTCCTCCACCTGACAGAGCCTCACCTGGGTGCACACCAGGTAGGTCACTATGGAAACAGTGGAGGGCGGGTCATTTAGTCATTAACCCAACTAAACATACATCTTCATTTCATTACGGACTCAGTTTTTAGGTCTGGACTTTGACTAGGACACTGTGGTTGTTTATGGTCAGAAGGTGAACCTCAGTCCCCCTGAGCAGCTCCTGGACTCCTCTGAAGAAAAGTACCTCCACTGTATGATTCTACCACCACCGTGTCCCACAGTGAACACGTGTCCTAACAGGCTTTATAGGGGCATGAAGAAAGCCATTTGTCTTAAACGAGAAAAACCGACCTTGAACAGAGGGGGTGGACTCAGATTTCAGCTTTCAAAAAGCAGCAAGTGAGTTGATCCCTTCCTGCTATCATCTTAACCCCTTTACAGGGAAGAAGTACACCTCCGTTTAATGACCCCCCCTTTCATGGGGCATTACAGGATAACAATGAAATTAATCAATCAGAGAAGAGAGGGTTGGAAAGGAACGACAGGACGACTCACTTGGACAGATCTGGTTGAAGATTTCAGGTTGGGATGAGGAAAAGAGCTCCAGGATGAAAGGCTGATTGGATGTTCCGTCCACAGCGTGGACCCAGCGGTACGTCCAGAACCGTTCTGGACCTAAAATGTGGACATCAGAACCATGAAGACCCGAAACTTTAGCTGTGACGACGATAAGAGATGATCTCTCACCTTTGTTTCCTTTACTTCTGACTCTTTCAACGCGACCGACGAACGTGACCAAACCGATGACATCACAAGCGGCACCAGCAGGGAGCCTGTCCAGTTCTGACCTGTAAGGACCATGAGAAACCAGGAACCGTTGAGAACGACTATCACTCCAAACCGGGGGATTGAGGTTTCGGTAAAAAGCGACCTGCTGGTGAACCTGTAGGCCGCCTCCGGCAGCCCCCACTGCGGTGGGACGGCCTTCTGGGAGACCACGGTGATGACGGCCGCGGGGTTACGAGGGTTCAGACAGATTTCTGGGAGGTAAAAAAACGTTTAAAGGAGAGAAAAAGATTCTGATCCAATACATGAAGAAAAGACAGACTGATTCTGTGATGCTGCGGAGCCCGTACCCACAGAGGAGAAGTTTCTCAGCCTGTGGTGGTCCATCTGGGGGCGGGACCTGTTGGAATAGCTCTGCTTCAGGCTGTAGTTCTGCAGGTAGAGCACGGAGCCCACCGTCATCCTCTGGTAGAACTCCAGACAGAGCTCGTTCCACAGCACCAGAGACATGCAGCCGCTCTGATCGGCCACTTCGAAGTAAGCCTGAGGAGCAGAATGAGCAGAGAACATCAGGACTAGCAGGAGGAGCAGAGTTTGGTTATCAATGAGCTGCTGAGTCTAAAAGAAGCAGACTTTGGATAAAAACCAAAAGGACTCAATGAACTCAGTCCCAATCTGAAAACTATGAAGTTTATGTCAAATATTAAAGCTGTTCCGATTCCCTTTTATTTATACTTATTGATTTATTTAAGACTCGCTGACATAACTCTGTCTGGATGTATGAATCTCTGTTTGATTTCTTGATCAGTTTTTTTTCCGTTTCATTTCGGTTTGATTTTAAATCAATGACTTATGGCTGAATTAAAGCTCCTTTTCACAACTGATGAGGAAATAAAAGCCTTATTTAAACAACAGAGCTCACCTGGTAGGGGTAATCAATCCTCTGCCCAAACTTCCCATAATACCTCAGCCTGGATTTGTGGATTATCTTCACCAGGATAGGAAGAGGTTTCCAAGAGCCTCTGAAGGACGACTCCAGAGTGCTAAGAAGAGCCACCTTGGACACTGAAAGACGGATATTAGAACCATCAGGATTTTCTTTAATCAAAACATCCTAAGCAAGGACAGAGCTCGGATATAAATTCGCTTTTAAACATGTAATCAGGCAAACAATGACACCATGGCTTCTATGCAGCGGATCGCCAGGGTTCAGCAACGGGTCGGGGAGGGGTTTTTTGTAAAAATAATTTATAGCGGTTCATAACTGGAATCAGCAGGTCCAATTTTTATTTATAAAAGCAGAAATCATTTTGCATTATTTATGTTTTTTAACCAAATTTACAGAGCTGCAAATATTTTACAAATCAAATAATCTGAGGATTCATTTGGATTAGATTTATTCATCTAAAAAGATATGCTCTAATTAAATCAACATACCTCAATAAACAAGTGCTTGAACTAAAACAATATTTACTCTAGAGCTAACAGTTTTCCCAAAAAATCCCTTTGCAATGAATTTGAAGCAATATTGCGATTTAATTTTTATTTATTCCGAGCTTGTAGAAGTTTCAGCCGAGGCTTTCTGTTTTTGAAAGCTTGCTTGCATGGAATCAATTGCAGATTTTACTGTAGCTTTTACATGAAAAAGTTTTTAAAACTGCTGCATGCATGGATCTAGCCTTCTGTGTGAGGAAAAACCTGCTTTAAGCATTTTACTGTGTCCCAAAGGGCTGGAGTGAAACATTTAGTGTCATACTCTTGTATGTTTATGTTTATAATCGATTAATTTGATTAAATGTTTCAGCCCCGATAATGTGTTTTAAACTTCTCTAATTTCTCACGCTCAGATGTTTTTATTTTGTTCCAATACAACAAAAACAATAAAGTGATGTGATCTGGTAAAGTTGATTGATTGATTGACTTTATTGATCTCACAGTGGAGAAATGTACTTGTTACATTAGCTCAAATAGTCAAAGGAGAAGAAGGTGCATAGGCTATATATAGTTTATCATTGCTAGTTTAGATGATTTTTTGGGTTTAAATAAATTAAAATAATTTAAAATAAATATATTTAGATATAGTTAAAATGATCTAAATGTAAATTATATAAATGTGAGAAATCTAAAATAGTTTTAATTACTTTAAAGTTCCAGAACGTTTAAAGGGAATAAAAACAACTTTCTTTTCATAAATTCTTCTTAGCTTTTTTTAAGGAGGTCCAGTTCTGGGTCAGAACTCACCGTCCAGCACCGGTTCTGCCGCAGCCTGAGCCGGGCTCCACATGTCCCCCTCCGGGTCGTCGTTGTTCCAGAGGGGCAGGTAGTGTTTCCGGCTCACCTGGAGGGGCGTGTCCCCCTGCAGGTCCGCGCTCCGCTCCATACCCTGTTTGACCAGCAGGGGGAGCGAGCTGACGTCTGAGATGCGGGGCAGAACCGCGGACGGTTCTGCGATGCATTCCACCTTCTCCACACAAATAAAACCATGACCCAATCTCCTCTCATTGTAAACAAAGGAGCACTGCCTGATGTTGACGTCACTCCCAGTCCTCAGGGCGTTTCTGTGCACCAACTGGTTCAGACTGGGATGGAGGAAGCATTTGGCTCTCCAGACTCCGTCAGTGATCGTCACATCGTAGCTGTCCAACTGCTGCTCCTGGTTCTGACCGTCGGTGGGTTCGGACAGGTACCGCCGAAGGGCCACGATAGCAACGGGATCCGCTTCCTCAGCGGAGAGTTTCAGGCTCTGAGTGGAAGATAATCGCCCCAACGTCCTCTGAAGGAAAGAGTCCTGAGCCACCAACGAAGAAGAGGCGCTCTCCATCCCTGACAGTTAGCTTAATAACTCATGTTAGCTCGTTTACCTCGATGCATTTCACTAAAAAGAAAAGCTATTCATCCCAACTGACGAATTATCACAAATTTGTTTATAATTAGTACTTTGCACTGCTAAAATACAGAACACTTATTTTGGAGCAAACAGTTCAAAGTCAGGAACGCTCCGCTAACTGAGGTAACCGAAAGCTAACCTCACAAACAGTTTGGAGCTCTTTGATGACGTCATAATCTTCATAACAGAAACCCAACCACAGTTAAAAAACAAATCATTTCCCCGCATCAAAGTACTTCACCCACATCGACATAAAAACGGTGTAAACAGGAGACTGCTGTTTTAAAATCCGCGCTAAACCAGTGCGCAAGAGCACTTTGGTGACGTATTCAATGCGACGTATGGGGTACGGCAGGCAATTGTAACATTTAATAAAACCTCATTTTATAATTGTACAAAATAATTACTACCTCACTTTATAATTGAACAAAAATAATTACTTTTGTGTCAATGTAAAGATAACTCACAAAACAATATGAGCAGAAGCAAATTTCCTTGTGTCCAGTGTTCTAGGAAAATGTTTTTAAAAATATTTTGTTGTTTTTATTTGTTGGTATCTTTTAAGTCCATTGATAAGGCTCTATTGATAATTACAGAAGAAGAGTGAGGTTCTATGCATTTTTCTAAAAAATATTTAAATGAGTGTTATA
>NW_015150651.1:738990-743363 GCF_000732505.1 Cyprinodon variegatus
GGCCCAAAAACATTAAATTATTTAAAAAATTAAGCCAATTCTGATGCCAAAATCAATAAATTATGCATCCCTAATATGTACAATTTCAATTCCATCCATCTAGAAAAAGATGGATATGCTGCATTTTAAATACAGCATAATTTTTTTTTTTTTTCTTGTAAATTTTCTGGTACTTTCTGATAAACTTGGTGATATATTTTATTGCCTGTTACATTTCCCAGTAAATCTGTTTCACCTTAAATCTGCAGCTCTCCTTTTTCTCTCTGTGCTCTGTTTAAAAAGATTTATGAACCTCTTTACTAGTATAATGATGCCAGAAGCAAAGTTTCAAGATATGTAGAAGCACTGCAGTCTGATTCTGTCTGTACTATAAGAAAACGTGTTAATTTCAACCTGTAACTGTGACTCATGGTCCTCTGAGAAGCCAAGAATTTTTAACTATTAAAGAAGAATGTATACACTATGTTTTCTCAAACTTCTTACATTATAATACTAACTTGTATAAACTTGACAACCTGTTTCCATTTTTAGCTGAAAAACGTCTGCATGTCTAACAGACTTTTCAGTGGCATCTCTAATTTTTTTAACCAACCCGTCTCCTAACTTTTACCTAAACCTTCATCAAAGTAACTCCCGTATAATGCTGCTGTGTCTCTCCTCGAACCATGTAGCTACTTTGTACGTCAGTGAAATGCGACCGCAAATCGGATTTCTCAAAGCGACAGATTTGATGATATTTTACTGAGAGGTGGGACATGGGAGCAGCCCGAGAGATGAAAATACAAACACTCAAAACGCTCTGAACAGAGTTAGCTGCACCCAACCTCGGTTACCATTGGCTAAAGTAAATGAACGGAAAGGGGGCAAAAGAGGAGATTACACCAAAGGCGTAGGCAGACATTTTTTCTAAGGTTGGCCGGGCAATAACCGAAAATGGATAAGCACCAGAACCTCAGGGTCAATCTACACTGTTCCAAAAGGAAAATGAGTGAAACAAAACATCCATATTTTCTAAATAAAGACAAACTATACATTCCCTTGCCCCCGTCTAGCTCCGCCCCTGGTCCAAACTCAGACCTGTGCTGGAGCCTCAAAGCTCTTTGCTTGGCTTCTTTCGGAGCTCAAGGCTTTTGATATTATCCAGCCTTTAAAATATTCACAGAAACGTATAATGTCTGTCTGCTTGTTCCAAAACAAAAACATTTAAAATTAAACGGATAGCAACTAGTTGTGATTGTGCTAAAGACACTAGAAACTAGAAATTACTAAATGTACTTTCCCAATGCAACTTTTTTCTTTTCTGTAACGATTCAGATTTTGACCCGAGAAGAAGACTCAGGTTTCCTTCATAAACTACAATCCCATGATGCTTTGCGCGCTCGGCAGCATTTCTTGTCGACGTGGGAAGGGAGGGATTCGGACACAAACAAATGCCTCCGGTTCTGCTCCTTGGGGGTTTTTTTAGGGGAGGCAGTGACATGTCAGGAGGATTTACATGAAAACTCGGTCACGGTATAAACATGTGGCTCAAACCTGAAGAAATCCTGCTGAAAAACGCCTTTAAACTGTGGGTCACCGAGAAAGATAATGACTACTTCGTTCTGCAAAGGAGACGGGGGTACGGAGAGGGGGGCGGCGGACTGACAGGTAACCTTAACGGCTTGGTGTTAACCCCCCCTCTGCTGCAGCTGTGGAGCTGCTGCTTTAGCAGCTTAGCTAATCATATTTAAACACTAGTTAATTATCCATTAACAGTCAGTCATTGCTTATTAGCTAGTGTGCTGTTCAAAGGGGCTAACAGCTCCAGGAAAGCAGTATGTTTGCAACAGGTTGGATTCAAAGGGTTTATAATCAGCTGATGATAAACAGCTGGGTCTGAATGAGTTAATAATTGTGGATAAATGTAAGATATTTGATTCCTTGTCAACCCAGAGATACATTAGACTTCAGATGTTTCCCCTTTGAGAAAGCGATTTTAGAAGTTATAACTTTGCAAAAACAACAAACCAAATCACAAATGTCCACATTCAGTTCACATATTTAGTTTAAATCACAAATAAGGATTAATTGTAATTAATCGATTATCGAGATTGGCTTTAACTACGTAATCAATTAAATATTAAGTGGAGTATAGAGACTCTGAACACACCATTAAATCAAAGGACAGCCTACTGAGGCCGGCAATTATGATGTAATTGTTAAAAAAAGGATTTTAAATATTTGAAAAGTAAAATCTAGAAAAACTGTTTTTTAGAGTTTGATTTCTGGATTGTATTCTTTTTATTTCCGAATTGCTTAATGTGTTCTTTGCAACAATAATGGAACTAAAGTAACTCCATACGGTTGCACCAATCCAGCTAAACTCCAATTTGTGTCTCATTAAGATGAAGGAATAACATTAGAACATAGTTAAAGCTTAAAAAAGTGGATTTTGGGTTAAATATGCTCTTTTAAAGGAGTCCTAGATGTCAATTATCACAGGAGTGATAATAGTTCTGTAATGACTGCAGAGGATTAAAGATTAGGGCTTATGTGGCTTTATTGTAGTGGTTGTTATGGCGACATTTGTTGTTTTCCTCATCTTCTTTTGTTGCAATAATTCAGCTTTACGTGTCTAAGCAGGAGCCTTACTCTTAACTAGGGCCGGACACCATTAATATCACAGATTTATTGTTGTAGTTTGACCTATGAATATCACAAAGAGCTGCTGGTATGGCAGTACATGTTGGCAAATTATTCAATGTGTTTATGTTCTCAGGCTCTCTGTGACACTTACAGCAGAATGAAAGGTTTGAGTTTTTTACTGGATCGGCAGACATTGGACAGAAGCAACTTTGCTAGTATAATCTTGTGGCTCAGCTGGAAATAATGATTGTTTTTGTTCTTTTTCCAGTTGCTGGGTAGGCTGTCTGTTATCTGAGGTCAATATTTGCTCTAAAAAGAGGCATAAAAAACAAAAACTAGTTTTATTTATCTGTTGCTTGCTATATCATCATCATCATCACATTATCATTCACCGGGATTTATTGTTTTTTAATTTTAATTGATAAATCAGTTTGGGTTTTTTTGCCAGCATATTATTATCATTACATTGTCACAAGTACAGCGTGACGAAATGAACTCTGCATTTAACCCATCCCCTTGGGAAGCAGTGGGCTGCCACTGTGGGGCACCCGGGGAGCAATCAGGGGTTAAGGGTCTTTGCTCAGTGTGGCAGTCTGTGGGAGTGGGGCTTGAACTCAGAACCTCTGGATTACAAGCTCTATGCCCTAACCACCAGGCCGCCCTAACCACCAGGCCACCCCTCCCCTTTTGTTCAAAAATGAAGCAAATATGGACATAAGTCTTTTCAGCTCTTAAATAGGCCTGGAGATCTTCCTATTTGGATTATAATAATAATAATAATTCAACTTTATTGATCTCACATTGGAGAAATTCACTCTGCATTTAACCCCCTTGGGGAGCAGTGGGCTGCCATCTTGCGATGCCCGGGGAGCAGTGTGGGGTTAATGTTCTTTGCTCAGGAACGCAGAGTGCAGGCTGTGGAGATCCAACCTGCTCAGAGGACAAGCGTACTGCTCTAACCGTTAGGCCAACACTCCCCTAAAGGATGTTTCCTTACTCCCAAAACCTTTGTTTTTATTTAGCTTTTTCAAATTTCCATTACTTAAACATGTTCTTTTCTTTCATTGTTACTGGAACAAATTTCTCTCCATACACCAGAAGCATGTGCATGTTGATTTCTGAGGTTAGATTTGACTTCATATAATAAAACAAATGAAATATATCCAAAGTTAGCTTAATAGATTTACACAAGATCTGTCAAAGATTGAAGTTTTTGAAGACTAAAAATGTACATTCATTAATTGTGGTTGCAAAGCGAAGTGAAACAAACGCAGCGACTAAATAGTTTCAAAATATTTACATCACTTCCCTCCAGTTAGAATCCAAAACCCAAACCTTGCAGCCATGTCGACCTCAGTTCCCTGACAATAAATGCATCAGAAGCTTTTGACACTTATTAAGGTCGACAGCATCTGAGTTTGCTTCCATCATTGCTTTGCTAAAAATAAATGTAAAGCTGGGAGAAAAACAATAAGTTGGACAGAAAGTCAGAATAAATGTGTCGTGTTTTAAAGGTTCTTTCACCAAAACCCAGAAACTTCCTCTCCAAGAGGAAGAACATTTGGATGGACTTTTTTTTGAACTTTTGATTAGATTTTCATAAACTACAGAATGAAGGAAGCTCTTGTTTGTTATATTTTAAAAAGCAGCATGCTTTACTGAAAAATGTAAAAAAGACAGACAGACACCAACAATGACATGTAGATAGAAAATAATAACAGCTAAAGCTCAGCAGGAATGAAACGACT
>NW_015150651.1:744655-762447 GCF_000732505.1 Cyprinodon variegatus
TTCGTATGGATGAGAGGCTGGTTTGGTGAAAAAATTTGTGAATTTAGGCCAGGGTTTGACTTCGTGTGGACGGGGCCCTAGACTTTCTGATTGTTTGAATTAACCTATGAAACATAATATTGTCCCTAAAAATGATCTAATAAAATTTCCACCTCTAGTCAAGCAGACATGCTTTCCATAATCAGGACAAAAGTAGTGTTGGAACAAAGACAAAACCTTAAAATGCCAGAAATAGTGTTTCAGAGAGTCTAAATTTCAAAATTTTTTACACCGTTCAAAGCCTAAAGATGTGATACACCAAGGTGACACCCCATGAAATATTCCTAGTTAAAAGCCTGTTGAGGCCTAATAGCAGCTGTATAACATAGAGATAGACTGATACATTGGCCGGCCGATATCGTCTGATATTAGCACTTTGTCGTGTATCGTGTCGGCTGATATGGGCATCAGAATTGGCCTTTTTTTAAATCCATTTTCCCAAATGTGGATCCAGAGATTTAAGAAGCGTTGAGATAAGATACATTTTCTTCACCATGCAGCTGCGACCACAGCTACAGCAGCATGGTGGTTTTTCCTTCACACTGTTGCACGAATCCTACCGAACATCTTCTGTGTTTTGCTGTGTTTTAGGGCGTTAACCGCAGACTTCATTCACATTTAGGGATTTATTTTCAGCCACGTTGTGTCCAGCTGAGTGCTGATCTGTACTTTAAGAAGAAAAGCAGTGACTCATTGCTCTCTTTCTCCGTGTTCCTGCTTAAACTGGAGGATATTCTGATCATGGCCGTGACTCAGTGGATGAAAGGGTCTGCGGTTCTGAGCTGATGGATATAAAGTGGAGTTAGGTGGCTTTTAAAGGTCTACACACCCATATGAAAATAAAATGTTATTTAGAAATGCTAATTATTGATTAATAAATTAATCTTAGGTAAATAGATTTTAATGAGTATTAATTGATAAACGGCCATTGTCTTAAAAGCAATAGAATCCTTCCATAACCTGACATTTTTTTCTTTTTTTTTTTTTTTTTTTAACAATTTGCTGAATTAAAAGAAATAATACATAGTTGGCTTTTAAACATTTATTGTTCCTGCTTTAATAAATACTGACTGAATAAAAAATTGCTTTCTTAAACATTATTAAACTTATTTAGAAGATATAATAAATCAGGAAACTTTTAGGTTACCGAATAAAATAAGATGCCTTATTTCCTGGACTATAGAGCCTCACTATAAGCCACGCCCACTACATTTTTCGAAAAAACTGGAAACCTACATCTATAAGCGACACCAGGCTATAAGGCGCTAATATCTAGTGAACTGTCTCCCTCCAAACCTGTAGGGGGAGCTCTACATATAGTCCCTGGAGTAGGGAAGAAGAAGAGTGCCAACTCCTGTTAGCTTGTTGGCTCACAGCAGTTAGAGCTTCAACTGAAAGATGGGGCTTCATCAGCTCTTTATTTCAGTTCTGCAGGAGTTGAGCTCAGTCTCTTCATTGGTTCTGCAGCTTTAATGCGGCTAATAAATGTCAAAATCTGTGAATTTTGGACATTTGCTCTCCGTCGTGCCTGCTGCTAGCATGTTCTTGTGCTAAATGAAAATTAGCTCCTTATTCTTTCATTTCCAACTTTGACTTCCCCCTCTGGCGGTTAGGAAAAATCCACAGAAAAGCTGCACTTTCTTATAAACCACGTGATTCAAAGCGTGGGAAAAAGTAGCGGCTTATAATTCAGAAAATACGTTATATCAGACAATAGGATCCCAGTTTTTATCTGCTAAATATTTTTTATTTCACAACACATAGAAAATGCTCTAATGTTTACAGATGAATTTAACAGTTTTAATTAATTTTTTTTTAGAAAACAGTAGTTTTAACTTAAATTAAGTCAAAAATATGTAAAATTACTAAATTATAAATGTATATTGACCTCATAAGAAATAGAATTTTTATTGAACCTAATTGAAAAGAAGTTTCATTTTATGCAGCTCTCTTTATATATTTGAATCTCTTGCCCTGTTATTTATTTCATGCTTTTCTGTGCCCCCATGAAAACCCGCTGCCCCCCTCCTGGCCCCCTGGTACATTTGGTCTAGATCCGCCACTGTTCCTCACCTATAATAGACGTGGATATACTTTAGCATATTCTGCTGTAAAATTAGTCCTATTTTTTCGTTATTTACTCGAGGATTCAACCTCTGCCGTTTCACAGGATGCACAGCTTTGAGTGGTAACTAGGTGACTGCCAGACAGTAACCCAGAGAAACTTATCAGACTGATCCAATCAGCTCTCTGATAACCAGTCGCCTCGACCGCTCGTTGAACAGAGCATTGCTTCTGACAGATACGCTGTACAGGTTTCACCAACAACCTCCTCCCCACACCCCGCTCTCTCTTGTAGTTCTAATCCACACATGGTGCACAAATTATTGTATTGCCTGCCCGCTCTCACTTGCATTAAAAAAACACCATGTCGCATAGTCTAAAATCCGGGATAATTTATCCGACTCAAGGACATCTGTGAACAACTATTGGTATCAGGGAGACTCCCGGAACTTCCAGGAGACTTGGGATGTCTGTTATATAGCATTTGTAAAAGTCTTTTAATTTCCAACAAACATTGATGTGGAGCTATCATTAACAGACAAGGTATGTCAGATTGTTTTCTACATTGTTTTAATGAAATAGTCTCTAACTGTGATGTAGCTCTATGTTTTTAGTCTTATCCACTAATCAGTGTATGAAAAGACATTGTCATGTTAGCATAGCTTTTAAACAGGTGGTTCTGTTTCCCCTCAGAGGTTAAAATGTGGCTCCATGAAGGTCAATAACTCATAAAGACTTCTTCATCTACCATGCTAACTGCTAGCATTTCTTCTTCTATCCTGATCCAAACATTTAGCGTAATTTCCTCCACTTTTCTACCATCCTCTCCTTATGATCCCAGCAGAGGAGTTCTGCTGCTCCTCTGTGCAGCACCGCTAAACGGGCCCATTTAGGAGAACTGAAGGAGTTTATCCAGAGTTTAGATTGACTATCAGAACCATAGAAAGTTCATTCTGGATCCTTGGATCCATCAAACAGTGGAAATAATCTGGATCGGACTCTGGATCAGGCTTTTAGCTAGCAATGTGTACGGGCGTACATTCTTCGCCCTTTACTAAAAATATTAGGAATTGTACGCCCTGTTTTTCGGATGTACGGTTTTGGTACGCTGTAATTTTCCCTCCTGAATATGGTGGAATATCTAAAGTCCCTCCGGACAACCTCATTGGAAGCAAAAAGCACACTGCTATATCTGCAGCAAATGTCAAACAGATGCCACAATTATTTCTTTGAGATAATTGGAGTCTTTATTTCCAAAAGATGGATAAATGGATGTGTTTTGTGGATAACAGTGTGCTTATTTTGCCCTTTGGACATGTACAGCTGGAACAGCTGGTGGTTCAGCGCAACATCAGCTTACATGTACTAAATGTACTAAGATGCATGAAAATGTGATAATCAGGTTTCAGATTAGTTTCAGTGTCAGCTGGACTCTTAACAGAGTAGATAGACAGAAATGAAAGCAGTCCAAGGTGTAAACCTTATGAAATATTCCTAGTTAAAAGCCTGACTGGATAATTCATGGCTCTGCTTTAGCATCAGTTATTTTGCAAATAGTGATGTTCCGCTTAAGAATGATCAGCTTTGCCTTCTGGTGGACAACCCTGACATTACAATCCTGAAGAGAATTTCTTAGTGGATATGATCAGTTGATCGGATGGAACAAACTTTAAACTAATAAACCATTAATGAATAATCATGAGCAAAAAGCTCTGAGAGAGTCATCAGGATCTCTGGAGGGAGCCACCAGAGATGTAGAAGATCTGGGAATGTCCCCCTCCAATTAGGGATGTCCCGATAGCAGCTGTGTATCCCTACATTCAATATTGATATCGGAAATCAGTTTGATATCAGCCACAAAAAAGACAAATACCAGGTTTTATCAGCCTACATCTAAAATCATTGATAACAGTAGCTGATAGAAACACTCTGGTTCTGTTCAGGTTCTGTAACCTGCTGGTTCCTGATAAATGGGTCAGTTGTTGTCAGGCCTGTTGACTATGTTTCTCAGAGTAAAATCACTGCATTAAACCTCTAATATTTCTCACACACACACACACACACACACACACACAAAAAACAAGAAATAAAGTTGCCTGATTTGTGCCGATATCGGTCAATAATCAGTGCTGCAATATCTGTATCGTGAGAGAAATAAGTTATCAGGGTAAGGAGCTGTTCCTCAAAAACCTCTCTGGTAAAGATGCTGCTGCTCTAAATCTGAAAAGTCCTTTTTTATTATCAGGATTATAACTAGGCCTGATTGGCTGATGAAACCTTCTTATCTACTAGTGCGGAGCTCTGAAATTCAGCCATTGTCAAAATTTCAAACATATCATTTTTACCTGAGAGCGTCACAATTACTGTAGTTAAAACGTTTTTTGTTTTTTCGCAGATATTTTTCTTTTTTCCCAATAAAATAAGATCTATTGTATAACTGGTCTAAATCAGAAATCAGCATGACAGGGCTTTTAATGATCGGCCAGAAAGCCATTTTCAGTCGTAAATAGTTTTTAAGGTCTTGTAGATCATAAACATCTAGATAGGAAATCACCATCTGTTTCTTTTCCTCTCTAAAGGACAATTTAAGCATAATTTAAAGCTTAAATATTTGTAGATAAACTGAAGCATAGAGAGTAGACAGATTTTTGTTTTAACATGACAAATCAGCTTCTCCGTAAAAGCTTTGTCTGTTTTTTGTTTCATGAGATGATAAATGTGGGTACTGATGTAAAACCAGGTTTGTCCAGGTATAAATAGTTGCCGACTAACCTCACCTCAGACCTGATTTATTCAGTGAATCATATCAGGAAGGTGTTTCAATCAGACGCCTGTGTTTTAGCCTTGCTAAGAAGTGCCTGAATGGTGGATGTGCCAAACGCCGTAGCAGTTGGCAGCTGATTTTGAGCCCATATGTGCAGCAGAGAGCAGGCCGGCTGCTCTGATACCGATTCAGTCCCTTAAGAATTAGATCAGGGCGACCTTGTTAATAATTCATAGAGAGCCGGACAGAGAGGTGGTGGAAAGGTAACAGATTCAGCTAAATTTAGCTGTATTCACATCAGCTGCTGGTTTAAAGCCAAACTGAGATTTAAAAAAAAATGAATCGGTAAGGGACTGTTAGCTGCATTTTGGCCATAAAACGAGGACTCTAGTGATTCTTCTCATCCATGAGTCAGATGTTTCTCTGCTGATTTGTTCTGGTTCTGTATCTGCTGTGTTTTACAGGCCTGCTGGTGGGAACTCTGGATACGGTGCTGGATTCCACGTCCAAAGTGGCTCCATACCGCATCCTGCACCACACTCCGGACTCCCAGGTCTACTGGTCCATAGCCTGCGGTGCGTGGCGGGTTCACCTGGTTCTAACATCTTTAGAATCCGCTCTAACTGTTTAAAACCAGAAGTAAAGTAATGAAGTGAAGGCGTCTTTTGTTTTTTCTGCTGCTCATCCAGGGGTCACCAAGGAGGAGATCGGGCAGCACTGGGACTGGCTGCAGCAGAACATCATGAGGACTCTCTCTGTTTTTGACTCCACTGAAGATGTCACCAGCTTCGTCCAGGGGAAGATCAGAGTAAGGCCTATGGTGGTGCAGAACAAAAGTTTTAATTCTACTTTTAAAAAAAACAAACAGAAATAACTGCTTTCTAAATGTTGAGTGTCCAAAGTTACCATGCCTGTTTTATGTGATAAGTTATCCTTTTTTCAGCACCAGTCTGATTAAAGCAGTAAACTAGTTTACCTTCCTCTAGATTGTCCAAATGACATCTATTATCATACGTTTCATTTTGGTTTTTTTTGTTTAGTTTTTTTTTTTTGTTTTGTTTAATAATTTCTCTTCCTAGTTTTCATTTGTAAACAGTTTTCTAATCATTTGACTTTAGGGCCTTATCGCTGAAGAGGGGAAGTCCTCCCTAGTGCTGGAGGATGATCCAGAGAAGTTCAGAGAAGCTCTCCTGAGGTTTGAGAAGTGGTTCGAGCTGCCCCCCCAGGAGAAACTGGTCACCTATTATTCCTGCAGCTACTGGAGAGGCAAAGTGCCGTGCCAGGGATGGCTCTACCTCAGCACTAACTTCCTGTGCTTCTACTCCTACTTTCTGGGATCTGAAGGTGAGCAACGTCTGCGTCGATGAGAGCAGAAATCTACTGTCGCTGCTCGCAGCTCTGCTTTCCTGAAGGGGCAGGGAGTTATTATAGCTAAGCCGCACCATGGGCTTAAAAAGGTGTGAGGACTGTTGGCAAGGGATGAACTGTGGCAGACGGATGTGAAAACATTTAATTTAAGAAAAGGCAAGAGCAGTTCCATAGGACAGATGAGAGTAGGTGTGTTTCCATCAGCTTTTTTAACGTATCAGATCAGAAAAGCTTGATGGAAATGGCAAAATAAAAATAAAAACTCTCTCAAATCCACAAAAAGGTATTGTCGCCCACTTGAGGTGGTTTTGGGGTTTTGCAAAAAAGGTTCGATGTGTAAAACAGGAGATGGATAAACATGGTCGTCTCGCTAACAACCAGCATCTGGCTATAAAAGCTGGTCTAACCCTTCGCTGGCAGCTGCATGGCCCCTGTCCTTTGATGTCACCAGTGTGACAGAAATCAGGAAAGTAAACAATGTAGAGCAACATGGAAGTAAGCCAGGGCATAGTCAGTGTGCTTTATTGTTTGGCTCTATAATCTGTCTGAACCCCTCTCACCAGAGCTGCTCCATGTTTATCAAATGTAAACAGAGTTCTTTCTACTTGTTAGATCAGAAGCAACCGGCACGATGTGTTGACGTCCGTACGTTGCGTTCAATGGTATCAAGTAATTTAGCAGGTCAACCCAGCTCTGGTGTTCCCACAGCATGCCGATCAGAGCAGGTCGATTTTAATGCTTGCCGCCTGCTGAGTCGTTTGACCTGAGTAGACTGTATGTCTGTTTTTGTCTTCTTGAACCCCAGTCAGCCCTTAGCAGATGGCCGCTACAAGTATGCTTGGAGTGAGGGATTGACTTCGAGTCAATGAGTCGATGCAATCAACTGGTTTTCCTTAGATAGAAAACTTTGAATCAGTTTGACTGTATGATCTGGTTTACTTATAAAGTGCCTTGAGATGACGTGCTGTGAATTGGTACCAAAAAAAAAATGAATTGAAACTGAATAAACATGTGTCAATGAGCTGCTGCCATTGCTACTAAAAGGTAATTTGTCCCGGCTTTAAACTTGCTTTTTGGCCATTATGAAAGGGTTAATAATGACATGTTAACCTACTAAAAAGTTCCCTGATAGCAATGCATTCATTAAAATTTTCCTCCATTACTGATCTGGGGTCAGTGCAGCCTCTACTTCCTGTTTATTACAGCCATGATGATGTAATGTGGTCAAAATTATGCTTTTTTTTCTTGGTTAACTAATTTTAAACCAAATTGAAACATCGCAAATTCACATTCCTTTTTTTCAAACGTTTAAAAGTTTGCTTAAAATTAGCATTTTACAGCTACTAAGGAAAAAAAAAAAAAATTATTCTGTATCCTCCGAGCTTATAAGTAACTTCACAGGTACCTTAATTTACACTAAAACAGAAAGTCGGGAGTGCAGGTGGCGGAAACAGGAGATAGTGGGCACTCCTCCATGCAGGACCATGGATTGGTCCTGAAACCAAATCTTTAAAGGTATTTAAGAGGATTTTTTACCAATCAAAAAACAAAGTTAGTTCAATTGAAAAGTTGCTTTAAACAAAAAAGACTGGACTTCTATCAAATAAAACATTTTCAATCAAAGAAAAGCAGTGTTCAAATGTTTTTTTTTGAGTTTCAAATATGTTTTTGCATTCAAATACTTTTTTTCTTTGATTGAGAAGTTTTTTGTTCATTGAAGTGAAGTTTTTAATTCAAAATATACTTTTTGATTGAAGCAACCTTTTTTGATCAACTGAAACAGAAAAAAATCTACCTTCATAGTCTTTTGGTGTGTTTAAACCTTTAATAAGATCCCAGTAACCAAACAGGAAACAAAGGAAAAACACACAATACTAAATAAAATGGATAATAAAAAAATTTTGGTTGTGTGTTGGGAAACTTGAGATACATCAAGTATATTCGATATATCGTCCACCCCTAGTTCAGCGACGATGCATCTATAAGCCTGTGGCCAATTTTCCTGAATTTACTTTGGGTTGGAAGTTCCCGCGCTGTTCCGATGGGATGTCAAGCACGTCCATGTTAAATGGGTCAGATCTAGCAAACAATCGAAACATTATATTTAAGATGGATTATGTGGATATTAAGAAGCGACCAACATTTAACTCAACATAGACACCAATGGCAACTCTAGGTAAGGGAAAAAAAAAACTATATAAGTTATGTAGTTCTGTGTTTTGGCCACAGGCGGCAGCATTATTGGAAAACTCTGTAGTGTCTGTTTAGGATCATGATGTCTTTCCCTGTTTTCAAACCGCTCTGCAGTGAAACTGATCATCTCCTGGGATGAGATCTGGCGGCTGGAGAAGACCTCTAATGTGATCCTGACTGAAAGCATCCATGTCCTGGCTCATGGGGACGACCACTACTTCTCCATGCTGCTGCATCTCAGTGAGACGTTTGTCATCATGGAGCAGCTCGCCAGCTACTCCATCAAGCGCCTCTTCGATAAGGAGGCGTTCCAGGGAGAGCCGTCTCTCTGTGACCCCCTACAGATTACAAAGAGGTAATCTGATGACCTCCATTAGGTGTGTAACCCGGAGCAGCGAGTCATTTTCCTCACGGTGCTTCTTCTGTGCCTGGTTTTCCCTCAGAGGCCTTGAAGCTCACGCTAAAAGCGAGCAGTTCCGCTCATTCTTCAGGCTTCCCAAAGAGGAGAACCTGTTGGAAGTACACGAGAGCTTCCTGTGGGTCCCATTCAGCCATTTCAACACTCTGGGCAAAATCTGCCTGTCAGAGAACTACATTTGTTTCGCCAGTCAGGATGGCAGCCAGTGCCACATCATCATCCCAATGCGGGAGGTAAAGATGCATCTCTAAACCAGTCAGAACACCCAAACAAAGTCAGAGACCCATTCGCCAACCATCCTGTCTGCCCCCCACTGCAGGTCATTAACGTCGAGAAGCCCGACGCCACCAGCCGGGCTCTGACAGTCTGCGTGCGCGGCAAGAGGGCGCTACGTTTCTCTGAGGTCAGGGACTTCCAGCGGCTCGCCAACACGATCCGCAGCAGGTGTGGGATCAGCGCCAGCCCGCAGCACTCAGCTTCATCTGAGGTAATGGGAGGGCTCGCTTAGGAACGACCGCTTTCCCATCTCGTATTCTGCAACCATTCCTGATGTACGTCTTTATCCCTAAGGCCATACGGGGAGAGTGCCAGTCGCTCATAAATCACTTTGAGGACAATCCGGAGGACGTGACCCTGATGGTGGGACAGAAGGACAACAGCAAAGCCGTGAGCACCGAGGCCCTCATGACTGTTTTTCATCCTCAAGACGTCGAGAACCTCGATCCTAAAATGGTAAGCAGAAAAAATGCTAAGTCATGTTTCAGGCAATCAGTTTAAACTAAAGCAGGAGGGGTATGGAGTGAACTATGTTCCATTATTGCTTCAAGCAAAATGCATGTTTTGTAAATTGAAATTAAATCCAGTTTTATTTTTCAAAATGTTTTATTTATTTATTTTATATATATATATTTTTTCAAATGTATTAAACTAATTTTTAAAACATTTCTAGTCTTAGTTTTTTTTGTGCTGCATTCTTTTAAAATGGTTTTAGATATGTGTACAATCAGATTTTTTGTATTTGGGTTGTGGTGGCCTAGTGGTTAGAGCATAGGGCTTGGAATCCTGTGGTTCTGAGTTCAAGCCCCTCTCCCACAGATTGCCACTCTGGGTCCCTAAGCAAAACCTTTAACCCCACACTGCTCCCTGGGTGCCGCACAATGGCATCCCACTGCTCCCCAAGGGGATGGGTTAAATGCAGAGTTTGTTTCGTTGCTCTGTACTTGTAACTCTAACCACTAGGCCGCCACTCCTGATATACCAACTTTAATAATTTAAAGTTGTGTGTCTGATTAAGTTTTATTTATTTATTTATTTTTTTTGGTTAATGTTTTTTTATAGTGCAAAGATAGAACCGTTTATTAAAAGCCCCACACCTCCCAGATGTAGTTTACGTAGAAACATCTTTGTTGTTCTGTCTGTTCAACAGCTGAAAGAGAAGATGAAGGAGCAGTCCTGGAACATCCATTTCTCTGAATATGGACGCGGAACAAGCATGTTTTTCACCAGGAAAACGCGAGACCTGATCGTCCGAGGCGTTCCTGAATCCCTGAGGGGGGAGCTCTGGATGCTGTTTTCAGGTAATTGTCCTCGTCTGCTGCTGGTGTATGGTCGCCATCAGATGCTTTGAGCTGAAGTGGTTCCTCTGCAGGAGCTGTCAACGACATGGCCACCCACCCAGGCTATTACGGCGAGCTGGTGGAGCAGTCTCTGGGAACAAGCACTTTGGCTACGGACGAGATAGAAAGAGACCTGCATCGCTCGCTCCCGGAGCATCCGGCGTTCCAGAGCGACACAGGGATCTCTGCTCTGCGTAGAGTTCTCACTGCCTACGCCTACAGGAACCCAAAGATCGGGTACTGCCAGGTACCGGCCCAGGCTGAATTAGAGATGTTAATCATTAGAAATGTCAACGAGATGGAAGCAGGAGATGAAGAGGTCACATTAGAGGTCACACTAGTTGATAAAGTGAAGGATTTTAGTGCCGCAGAAGCTGGGTTTGTTATAGTGAGGCTGATGACATCACACCAAGAGGTTTCTGTTTTCCTTTTAGACCCTTAATATTCAGAATATCTCTAGAGTTTTTTTTTTTTTGGTAATGGATAATTTTAATACATCTAAAGAAATACTCCAATATAAACTTTAAAAAATCTTTGGAAAACAACATTAAACTTTTTTAAATGGTGTATTTTTTTTCTCTAAACTTAAATTTTTGAGCATGATATGTTAATGGAAACAAATATCTGTATTTTTCTCTTCTTTTTATGCACTTCTTGTTACTGTGCACTATTTTATTTTTTTATATTTGTATCATGTTCAAAAAAAATAAATCTCATTTCATTTCATTTCAAATGGTTTAAAAAAAAAAATCTTGTAAACCTGCTGTTCCTGATCCAGTTGTCATGGTAACCTGTATGGAGAGTCAAGAAGGATGAAGGAATGAAAATAAATGAATATAAAAAAATAGGTGTAATTGTAAAATGAATTAAATAAATGCATTATTATAACATGTCTAATTAAATAGTTAAAGATACATTTTAAATAAGAACATAAAAAATTAATTCATTAAGTATCCATTATCTTGCTCTGTATTTATTCATTCCATGACATCTGTGCATCAGGTAACATGAAATAAATTAAACTGTGAACCTATCAGACTCAGTGGGCGGGACTAGAGTCACTTCCATGGAAATTCTGACATCTCATTGGCTGTTTATCACTCAGAAACATAACCTCTTCTTCTTTTTTTTTTTTTTTCTTTTCTCTAAAGTTAAGTTTATATTTTCGCCAGTTTATCACCCATTTATTTATCAAGAGCATATTGACAGAGGAACTCCAGCCTTTATATCGATAGTTTAAAGCCCAAATGTAGTGGTTTGATTTTATATTTCATATTTAATTGTGCATTCAGTTGTTTAAGGATTTATTTAATAAATAAAAAGCACATTTATTCATTTTATACATTTACATCTCTTTGTTTTTTGGAATTAAATCTCATGTTTAACCTCCATATTAAAGAAATCATTAAAAGATCAAGTGTCTAAAGAATAGATATAAACTTATTAATTGTTAACAGTGGAGATTATGTCTTTTATTATTAATTATTTCATTTTACATCTAGGAATTTCCTGGTACATTTAATTGTTTCATGGCACATCTATTAGTTTTATTATTAATGTATTAAATTCCTGCTGTCTCCTCTAATCCTCCATAAACTGATGTTGTGGTTGAACTCTGCCGTTTGCCGCCTGTAGGCCATGAACATCCTCACCTCCGTCCTGCTGCTGTACGCTAAAGAAGAGGAGGCCTTCTGGCTGCTGGTGGCCGTCTGCGAGAGGATGCTTCCCGACTACTTCAACCGACGGATCATTGGTGAAGCTGGAAGCGGTGGATTCTCAGCCTCTGCCTGCCGTCTCTTTCTGGTCCACTGATCGTTTCCGCTTTTGTTTCTGTCCAGGTGCTCTGGTTGACCAGGCTGTGTTCGAGGACCTGATCAGAGAGAACCTCCCGCAGCTGGTGGAACACATGACGGATCTGAGCTTCTTCTCGTCTGTGTCCTTGTCCTGGTTCCTCACTCTTTTCATCAGCGTCCTGCCCATTGAGAGTGCCGTCAACGTGGTGGACTGCTTCTTCTACGACGGCATCAAGGCCATCCTGCAGCTCGGCCTCGCCGTGCTGGACTACAACATGGAGGCACTCATCACCTGCAGTGATGACGCCGAAGCCGTCACCATTCTCAGCAGGTCCGTACTGTTCGTTATGTCTGACGATTACTGGTGGACCCAAAAGCAGACACAGATTCTAAAAGCAGTGTTAACAGTGTAAAAAAATAAAAAGAGAAGATTTATCCAAACTTAATTTAAGATTAAATAAACTCTTTGATTTTATACCCTAAGAATATTAACTGTATACATATGCTTACTGCCATTTTGCATTAATATTAATTTCTCTAGCCACTATGAAAATGTTTTATAATATGTTTGCGGTGATTTAATGGATTTAGCATTAATCAGTAAAAATCAAAACAATAAATTTTGTTGCGATCACTGAGTCCAGGACCAGCAATTTTTAAATGGCCAAAAATAGTAGCACCTTACTCCTGACATTTTCTGGCACTGATGTCATGGTGTTGTAAACCGAGCGCCATTCTCCTCGCTTTACAAGCAGAATCAATGGGAACCACAAGACAGATCTGCAAACAACAACAATTATTTAAGATTTAAAGAGGACTTCACCATTGAAATCCACAAGAGCTATAGTTAAAGTGGCAATGCCCACGTGCATGGCAGTTGTGTGTTGTAATACATCTGGTTAAAAAGAAAATTTTGAAAAATTAGTTATTTCCCCTTTCCGATTCATGATCCTCCAAGCACGGGTTCATCGTTGGATTGCCAACTTGAAGAGGGAGGATTTGCCATCGAACTTCTGGCCAGAGAAATTTATGTAATATTTAGCCAACATTTCGAAGAAGAATATTTTCAAGATGACTTGGATAATAACACGTTGTGGCAAACACCAGATACAGCACTGGGACTTGCTCAACAGCCGATACCACACCGTAACGTCACTAACCGTTAGGAGGCAGTAGTGTTCTTTGACAAACATGGATGTCTCCAGTAAAGTGCATTAAAATTTAAATTACTCTTAATTAAAAACACATGATTTATTGAACGATATGTAATAATTTCATATTTAAAGTATTTTCAGAATTTTGAATTCTGAATTTGACCAGACTTTTCCTTTAAGCGCTGAATATGTGTCTCACTGCGCTCTTGGACTGGTGCCTGCACGCTCAAATTAATGGCACAGTTGTTACATCATAGATTAGCACAGCAGATTAACGTTAGTCCAGTCAAAAAATACAAAATCAGGGTTAAAAATCTAATGCAGCTCTACCGAACAGACAGAATTGTCTGGCAGCATGGTGCTGAGACAACCAGGCGTTTCAAACAGAGGGTTGATGAGCTGATGTAATGCAGGTGTCTCAGTCTACAGCACCACAGGGCAACAAGCCACGTCCCCTGCTAAAACTCTGCTCTACTGAAAAGCAAAAGAGCAAGATCCACAAACCAAACCACAACACAGGCTCCACTGAAGCATGGTTTCCTCAGTGAAAGCCTCCATGGGTGATGAGTTTCCGATGGTGTTCCTTCAGGTTCTTCGACAGTGTGACGAACAGAGACAGCCCGCTGCCTCCAACAGTGCAGCAGGCATCTTCAGGCAGCAATGACAAAGCGCGTCACGTCAGTGTGGACATCAGCGAGCTGATCCGGGAAGCCTATGAGGTACCGTACAATGTCCCAGTTTGATCTGCAGCTTCTGGTTCCGGCGTGACGAGTCCGACTTGTCCTTTCGGTAGAAATATGGACATTTTCGATCTGAGGAGGTGGAGAGTTCACGGAGGAGAAACAAGCTGCACGTGATTCAGACTCTGGAAGACACGACCAAGCAGAACGTGGTGAGTGAAATCAAAGTTTGCAGCTTCATCGGATCATTAAGGCGGCAGTCATGGGTTTGGTTTCTGCTTTCAGATCCGAGTCGTGTCCCAGGAGGTCCAGTTCAGCGGCCCCCAGCTTGACGAGCTTTATAACCTGTTCAAAGTGAGTCAATGCTGTGATGCAGCGCCCCACCTCCCCAGGAGAATCTGATTTAATCCTCAGATCACGCTTGCTTTCAGAGGCAGCATTTCCTCAGCTGCTACTGGACCATGGAGAGTCCTGCTCTGCTGCACCATGACCCCAGCCTGGCCTACCTGGAGCAGTACCAGCTGGGGTTCCAGCAGTTCAGTGAGCTCTTCTCCCTCCTGGAGCCCTGGGCCTTCTGCCCGTCCAGGAGCACCCTCTCCCTCTGGGTCTTCCGCCTCATCGACGAGAACCAGGACGGGCTTGTCAACTTTAAGGAGTTCTGCTCTGCTCTGGGTGGGTCCTTCGTGTTTTCCCATCATCAACACTCCTTCCTGACTGTACCGTAACGACTTTGTTTCCACAGATATCTTATATGGCGGATCTTTCACAAATAAGCTGAAATTTCTCTTCAAGCTCCACCTCCCACCAGGTCAGTGATAATCAACCAGTCACTCACATTTTCTTCAGGGCCTCTCCTGACCAACTAGCCTAAAGCTATTCAGGTTTTATCACTAATCACAAACTGTATTTCTGTTGCCATTAGGAAAAGCTCAAAGTTTTACGAGATTTCATCAGAAGGAAAGAACATTAAACAGAAATTTTATTTGCATTACTCGGCATTGAAACTGTTCCCAAATATCGTGAAAAAGTAATTTAATACCATTTGATCCCATCTGATGGATGGTTGATGTAGTTAAATTCAGAATGATCCTGGAAGGATGCAGCTGGAGGCTTCCAGGCATTTTAGGATGAAGGTTCACTTCACTGCAGGACAACGTCCTGATCGTACGGATAGAGGAATATGGAGCTTAATTAGGACCATAAAAATAGTTTAAACTGAAGACAAGTCTTTAAACTCCTTTCAGTTCTTTTTTGTTTGTCTTTTCAGTTTCAAATCTTTTTTGTGACTGAGCCAGAATAATTAAACTATCATTGCTTTTGGGTTTCAAATCTCTTGTTTATGTTGTAATTTTTTTGTTTTTTTTTGTTAAAAAATGCTTTTTTTCCTTTTCTTTTTTTCAAATCTTAATAAGTTTAAACAATTTTCTTAAGTTTCAGAAATTATTATTTTTTTCTCTTGTTTCAAATCATTTTTAGTTTAAAATATTAATTTGTTTAAAAAACAAATAGTTTTAAATAGTTTTATATCTTTATTTAAATCTTATTTAATCTTTATTTAAATCTTATTTTTTCCACTTCAAATCTTTTTTATTTTCACCTTTTTTAGTTTGAAATTTTTACGTTTTAAAACTACTTTTGAGTTTAGATTTTTTTTTTAAAGAAGTTTTTGAACAAACTTTTTGGCCTCACCTTAGCTCCATAGAGGGAAACGGTTTCTTATCCAGCAGATAGACTTGAGAGTATTGTTTAAAACTGAGGCTTTGTTTGGACAGAGATCTGTCCTGTAGATGTGTGAAGCTGGTAAAGGCCAATTTATAAAACACAAATTTACAATCTAAATCAGTTTTATTTCTGCTTCACAGTTTTCTCCCTCTGGTTCTGATCATCAGAAATATACATAAAAATGCTGAAGTTTGAAGATTTAAAAGTTTGAAGATTTAAGCAGCATAAGAAGTTTTTTAGGTTTAAGAACATCTCGCTAGTTTTCTAGTTTCACATTCCCTCATTTAAGAAAAATCTGTTTTTATTTGCACCATTCAGATTTTAAAACACGGAGCAGCTATAAAGCTTCACAACTAGCCGGGTTCTTTCAGGGCTGCAGAACCAATGAGTCGTTTTGAAAACAGAGTAATGATGTGTCACTGCCTGCTGGGGGTCCCCATGGCAACAAGGAGGGCCAATTGGCCCCGGGAAGGGTCCTCTAAAAACAGCACCATCAGTGACAGAGCTGCTCAGATTACAACAGACAGCTCAGCAGCAGCCGAGCCCTGACTCACTGGGTTCTGCCTGGTTCTGTTGGGCTCGGCTGGGATGATGAGCGTCAAGCTGCACAGCCTCATGGAGAGGACACAGCGCTTCAGCTCCAAGGACAGGTCACATCAGCGGTTTATCTAAATCCAGCGGGAATCAGTTTCTTCCCTGTTGGTGAGAGATTCTGCTGCAGACACTCCATCGATCCAGGAAATCAGATCATGTGCTCTTTGAGCAAAGGATCTCTCAGTCCTCTGGGTCTACTCATCACTCACATCCTGTCTTAGTACCAACATTTTTGTTCCTCTAGACTTCAGGGCTCAGCAAAAACTAAAGGTGTGAATCAATGCTGAGCCTCAGACGCTGTTAGATCTTCATTAGATCAGTAAACTAGCAGCAGACACAGAGGAAGGGTCAAAGTAAAGCACAGATCTCAGGCTGTGCTGCTAACGCTGCAGCCAGGCATCAAGTCAAGGAAAACCACTTTGCTCTGCTTTTTGAGATAATTGTTTAATTGATGCATGAAAGCAGCACGGATGATTGCACCCTCATGTGGTCATAAGTGGGCAGCGATCTGAAGTACAACACAGCTGAGATTGTTTTAGTAAATAATTCATCTGTCAGTTTTCAACTAATGGATTCATCTAAAAATAAATAATTTTATTAAATGAACATTTCTGAACAAAAATTATTTGGAACTCAAAAAGCTTATTGAAAAAAAGCTTTTTGCACATTTAATATGACAAAAGTGTAAAAAAATATGAGTTGGAATATCATGAAAAAGCTGATTTTTTTCATTCATTCCATTCAAAAAATGAAATGTGAAAACTAGATTTATTTATTACACACAGACAAGTATAAATGACAACTGATAAAAACACCAAATTAACTATCTCAGAAAATTAGAATTTTACTGCAGACCAACACAAACAAGTGATTTCTATAAATGTTGGTCAACATGTAGAGTCGTCAGTACTTAGCTGGGGCTCTTTTTACCTGAATTATTGCAGCACCGCAGGTAGGATTGTTGGCATGGATGCTGCGATATGATAACGTGTCGCGATACTTGGGTCACAATACGATATTATCACGATATTGCAATATCACTATTGCAATATTTTTTCCCAGCTATCAAAAAGCTGGGAAAAACAAAAGAAAAGCTAGTTCTGTAATAGTTCATCAGAAGATATTGTTCATTTAGTTATTTTGGTTTTCATGGTGTTTGGGGTTTCAGTCAGTCCACATCTTCCACTGGGACTGCCTCAGCTACAGATATGGGGCTGCTCTGCACAGCTAAAGGGCTCCACAGCGCCATCTGCCAGAGTGGGGAAGCAGAGACAGCCCATTTTCCCTCATTGTTTTAGGTAAAAATGTTCACTTTTTGGCCCTCACTTTTTGGACTGGCGACCTGTCCAGGGTGTACCCCGCCTCTCGCCTGTAGACAGCTGGAGAT
>NW_015150651.1:764363-764941 GCF_000732505.1 Cyprinodon variegatus
TTTATATATATATATATATATATATATATATATAAAGAAAAGGCAACTTTGTTAGCCAACTACACATAGAGGGGGTGGGTTGTTGAGGCAGCTGTGATCAATGTAGCTGGTGTGAAATTTCATAGAGCTAATTAGGTGTAAAGAACACTGTTCAAAGTACATTTTTACATTTTACAAAATCAATAGTAATGGTGTGTAAGAACAGGTTAAAATACAGTATAGTGATAATCCTGGAAGACTCAGCAGGTGGAAACTAACATTTAACCAATAAGCATTGAGGACATAAGGAAGAAATTGTCTCTTAATGATGAATAGCTGGTACGATTGGATTGGAGCTGAGAGAAATTTTACTCAAGTAAGAAACTTTATCATATTTTCACTCATGTAAAAGTAAAAAGTACCACACTGTAAAACTACTCCTAAAAATACTTTTTTCTTTCCTTCAAAAAGTTGACCAAGTAAATGTAAGTAGTTACTACACCCCTATGTTTCTGATGGAATAATCCTTAATCGTTTCCTGATGGGTGGGAAAGACTAGCAGAGGGTGCTATATGTGCGTGTGTGTATGTATATGTATG
>NW_015150651.1:765367-767579 GCF_000732505.1 Cyprinodon variegatus
TTAAAAAATGTTTTAATGAATGAATCCAACCGCACACAGTACTGTGGGAAATAACTTGGCATGCCGCATTTTTCAGGTTTCTCTTAATGCAAAAGCTTTTAAGATTCCTGCTGGTTTTTCCTTCCACTTTATTAATGCTCTACTTTCTGCTGATCTGTGGGTTGAATCTGGGTCTCTGATTGGTTAAAACATTCAGATGGTCTTCACATCATCTTGACCTATGCTAGCAACATGACCTGTTCAAGCCGATGACATCACAGCTAAAAGGGGGGGGCGAGGTTTGATGGAAAAAAACCAAAAAGCTTACGGATCCTGCTGATACGGCAGAAGAGAAGCAGTAGAAAATCAAACAAATAAACAGAAAATAAAACTTTGCTTTTTAGCAGGTAGAAATACTTTCTTTATTTCTGAAAACAATGCTTTAGAAACGTTTAAATTTTTTATTCTGTCTCTGCGACTCCTAAAGTAATGAATGTAGAACCATTTCTAGATGTTAAATGTCCTGTTTTCTGAGGGTCCTCGTGTCAGATTGTCCTCTAACCTTTTCTGTACTCCTTTCGGAGCTTCTGTCTCCTGCATGCTGGGCGCTGTCCCTCCTCCGTTTCACCTCTCTGTGTCTTTGCACTCCGTCTCTTCTAGCTTTCACAGGAAGTCCTTTAAAGGAGCAAAGAGTCCAGCAGCTCCTCCCAGAGGCTGAAGACTCATCTCATTTGATCAGACTTGCTGGTTAGCCTCTCCTCCTCTTCTTCTTCTTCCTTTTTCTGCTGCGGTCTGTCATGATTCTGCTGTGATGTTGTCTGAAGGTGCGTCTCGCTGTAGTTTGTTAACATTTCGCCCTTTATCCTCCAGCCTTTGACCTTCCTGAGGATGGAGTCATCAGGAAAAGTCCTGAAAGAGGTAGGAGTGCTTCAGAACCTGGATTGATCCTCTGGGTTCTGATCAAGGAGGCGAGAATCTGGTTTTATATTTAGTTATATTTTTAGTCTTTCTTTCTGTCGACTCCTTCTTCCTATTTCTTCCTTTCTGACTAGTGTCCTCCCTTCCAATGTTAACTTCCCTTTTCCTCATTTTTTCTCTTTCTTTCATTCACTGCAAAAACTGATCAAAAAATAAGTTGATTTCTCTTAAAATTAGCATATTTACTGAGAATTGAAGCAGGTAAATAAGATGATCAGCCAGTCCAATAATTATGTTTGCCTTTAAAATCATATAAATAGATATGATCACTGGTGGGCTGTTAGGGCCTTCAAGGCCTTCACTGCCAGCTTAAAATCAATCAGAAACTCTAACCTACATTCAAAATCTCAACTTTAATTAGCTTCTTTCCAACTGTATTGATTTATTCCAAACAATCTGTTCTCCTAGCTTTGTAGCGTCTCTCTTGGCTGCGCTGCTTCCATTAAATTTTTCTGGTCTCCAATAGTTTTTTTTTCCAAACAGATTTCAGGCTCTGCGTGTTACCATGTCAATCAATCTGCCCCGGGCCTTCAGAATCAGCAGTGCTGCCGATGTCACTTTAACTGTATTACTGAAGAAAGTTTTTTTAACCTATCAGATTTAAGATTTGCCCCACAGGGCAGCTAGAGGGCCCGCCCCTTCGTCAGCATTTTCTGTCCTCTGATTGGTCAGTTGAGATAAATGTTTACAGCCAAGTTAAGCGAGCAAAAATCTGAATTTTAGATTTGCTTTTGTTCAAAGTTTTTCTGGCCTCAATTGCTGATACAAATGGAGATACTAAGACTTTCTGCACAAAGACGGATGGAGTTAGTTTTTAAATAATCAGCGTCTTTGGTGAGTGTGAAATATTTTATTTTCATGGTTTTTGCTCTATTTTATCTATTAATTAGATGCATATTATATCTGAACGGCTCCTGGTGATGTAAACATGGCGGAGCTGTGGTTAGAGAGTAGACGATTGCTGTTGTCTTAACTGGCCTTCTTGCTAATTGATCTCTGTTTTCACTCTCACACAAATTATACCTGCTCTTGTTACATTTCATATTTGAATACTAATGGTGGTTTCGGTTTTTAAAACGTGAAAGTGGTGATCTTAACCCCTTTACATCCGTCGTTGCAAATTGTACCATATATATATATATATATATATATATGTATATGTGTGTGTGTGTGTATGTATGTGTGTATACATACATATATATATATATACACACATATGTATATATATATATATATATATGTATATATATATATA
>NW_015150651.1:767927-789909 GCF_000732505.1 Cyprinodon variegatus
ATTACAAGAAAGCCTGTGACTCAATGCCACATACTTGGATCATTGAATGCTTGGAGCTATACTACATCAACAGGACTCTAAGAGCCTTCATTGCAAACTCAGTGTGGTTGTGGGAAACCACCCTTGAGGCCAATGGCAAGGCACATGCAGAGTCTCCATCAAATGTGGAATATACCAAGGAGATGCGCTGTCCCCACTGCTGTTCTGCATAGGTCTGAACCCCCTCAGCCCAATAATCAACAAGACTGGCTACGGATAACGACTCAGGAACTGGGCCACCATCAGTCACCCCCTCTACATGGATGACATCAAGTTGTGCGCTAAGAATGAGCGAGACATTGACCCACTGATCCATACCACCCGGATCTTCAGCACAGACATCGGGATGTCATTCGGACAAGAGAAGTGTGGTCGGATGGAGACTAAGAGAGGGAAGGTAGTCCACACAGAGGGGGGTCTCGTTCCCAGAAGGAACAATGGCAGACATTGAGGTCAGCTACAAGTACTTTGGAATCCCACATGCAAATGGCAACCTCGAAGAGGTGACAGCGAAAGCGGCTATGGCCAAATACCTCCAACGAGTAAGGCAGGCCCTAAGGAGCCAGCTCAATGGCAAGAATAAGTCTCAGGCAATAAATAGCTATGCTCTACCAGTAATCAGATACCCTGCAGGAATAATAAGCTGGCCAAAGGATGAGATACAGGCGACAGATGTTAAGACACGAAAGCTCCTGACCATGCATGGAGGGTACCACCCCAAATCCAGCACCCTGAGACTGTATGCTAGCCGAAAGGAAGGTCGAGGACTAGTGAGCGTAAGAGCCACTATCCAGGATGAAACATCCAAGATGCATAAGTACATCAAGGACAAGGCTCCAACAGATGACATCCTCAGTGAATGGGAAAATAGAATGGGGAACAGAAGATGAGGTGCCAGAGACTCCGTCAAGGGAGATTAAGCCTCTACACGGGATGGACCACCAAAACATAACCGAAGTGGCGGATATCAGGAAATCCTACCAATGGCTAGACAAAGCTGGACTGAAGGGAAGCACAGAGGCACTTATCATGGCTGCAAAGGAGCAGACCCTAAGCACCAGAGCAATAGAGGCCTGGATCTACCACACCACTAAGATCATACAGATGTGTGTTTCTTGTATAATTTCAAAAATAAATCATGTCTCATTTAGCAAATCAATGAAAAATGAACGGATTTCAGTATAATTTGACTTCCTAACTTTGTAGTTTTTGCACAGTTTTTTCTTGCTTCCTTTTCCTTAGTGTCCCTAGGAGGTAGAGATAGTTGCCATATGTTTATATATTAGCAGCTGTTTTAAATTAGGTTTTTAAGCATCAGAGGTCTTTAAATCAAAGAGTTTCTGTTTGTTCTGCCCAACCACCAGGCAGAGGGAAGGTTGACCTGCAGGCCTACCTGAAGCAGTGGCAGAATGAGATCCTAAAGAAGGAAGAAACCATCAAGGACCTGCCAAGAATTAATCAGGTGATCCATCTAATCATCTGGTTAGGATGCTTCACAGTAAAAACAAACCCTTCTCTAACATTCCCATCATCTCCCACCTCAGGCTCAGTTCATCCAGTTCTCCAAGACCCTCTATAATATCTTCCATGGTGATCCTGAGGAGGAGTCGTTGTACCGAGCCGTCGCCCACGTCACCAGCCTCCTCCTCAGGATGGAGGAGGTCGGGCGGAGGCTACAAGAGCCGAGCAGCCCGCGTGCCGGCAGCACCGCCTCTGTGGAGGCGTCTTTAACCGAAGAGGAGACTTCAGACGCCTCCAGTTCTCCCAGCAGCCAGGATGGGGCGGCGCGGCAGCCTGAAGTGGACTGGTCGTTTTCCTTCGAACAGGTCTTGGCCTCGCTGCTCAACGAGCCGGTCATAGTGGGCTTCTTTGAACGGCCGGTCCACATTCAGGGCAAACTGGGACAGGCCCGGGTGGCCCAGCTCAGGCTGAAGGCCAACAAGTGAAAATCTGAGGGGAAAGTTTGTTTCTGACGTTTAATCCACTTCCTCTGCCCAGATCGGATTCTGACGCTACGGTGGGTTTCCTGCCTTCATTTCACTGACGATCCGACGTAAACAGACACTAGGGTTGGATCACTGACCCCCACCAGGATGAGGGCTGCTCCTCAGGCCTCATCAAACATTTTCACCTCATCTAGCTCAGATTTAAGACCTTATATCATATAAACACCTGAAAAGTCTATAAAGTACTTAGACTAATTTAGATCCTAATTCTGAATATTTTCATGTGCGCTTTCATTCAGATTAGTAGTTACTGCTTCTAGTGAAGCCGCCGTGTGTGATCGTTTGTCCCGTGACCTTATAGTTACGTTCAAAATGCAAACAGCTTGATGTGAAAAACACCAGCTTAGATCATAGTGACTTAGAGCAGCAGTAGAGCGGATAGAGGACCTGCTGCACCGGCGCTCCTGGAAGCCATAAACTGATCCGCTTCTCTCACTCAAATGATGCATTTTGAAAACAGAAAAAGGGAAAATATTTGCAATAAATAGGGACAGATATAGGAAAACAGGGAAGGATGGTGGGGCCCTTTGGTTTAATTTGCATATGCAATTTATATATAGACAGCCTGGTAAACAACAACTTCAGAAACATCTTTGTGTTGGTCTTAAAAGGGTTTTAAATTAATTTAAAAAATCTTGTTTGCAGGGTTTCTGTTTGTGACATCATCATTTCTAGGAAGTTGTGTGTTGCTGCTCTTAGAAATCAGGAAGTGAATCTGTTTATGCAAAATAAATCAAATGTTGGTTTGAGCGTAGAACTATTTATTGATGTGTATCTGAATAAAAACAGTAATGACTTGAATATTTTAATTAAAAATTCAGTTTAATTAATTTCACTTTTAGTTCGAAATCCAGATTTTCTTTTTTTGCCAAACATCAGGATCCTATAGAAAGTCTAGATTAGTCAAGAAGATTGTACATAGAATACAAACCCAAGAGTTTAGCAGCCTGTCATTTGGCAGGATGTGAATACGGGTTCGATAACTCTGGTCTTTCTGAGTTAGATGTGGCAAAAAAAGAAAATCTAGAAATGAAAGCAAAATAAGTCAAACTGACTTATTAATGTAAGGAAATGGTTTCAGAACGAATTATAAAATTTATGAGCAGTTATGACTCAGTTTCACATAGAGATTAATTTTATTAAAATTCACTTTGACATGTTTTTCTAATTATGCTTAAACAGATTCACTCATTCAGGATTCACTCAAATTAAATTCTGTTTCTGATGGGACCAGTTTTCTCTTTTAGATGGTTGAATTTGTGTCTCAAATCAGAATATTCTTTCTAAATGACTAATTTTATTTAAAAAGGGAACCTCCTGTACACCATGCACACATGTGCTGATATAAAGGGATAAAAAAAACAAAGTTTTCCTCCAGTAAATGTAATATTAACTAAACAACAGATTTTTCATATAGAAGTATTGAGGAAAAAATACAGCAAACCAGGGTGTAATCGCAGCAGAGAGGTGTGCTACGCGTATGTGGCAGCATTTTAAACGGTTTATTTATACTAGCTTAACGCCTGTACATACGCTACACTTCGCCTAATTAAGGTTCAAACTCTAATTTCAGAGACATAAACCATCCTGTTTGGCAAGAGAGGAACAGAAAATATCTGGAGTCAAAGTTCCTGGAAAAAAACCTCATCATGCATCATGCTGGTGAAGATTCTCAGTCATCCAGGCCATAGTCTTTTCAAATAAGTTAAAAACAATCCACTGGACTTTTGTTTCCAAGTTTGAAGACATTTAGCTTCCCATTCAGGAAGCTTTTTCAATTCAAAATGTCTGAATTAATGTTGAGTTCCTAGCTTTATACAGTAGCCCAACAAAGCCTTGTTATGGCTTATAAATTGAACCGGACGGACTGGTCCACCCCTTATTGATGCTTTCTAAGACAAAACAAGGCTTTATTTGGGCTACTCTATTAAGCCTGGTACTCAATGCTAATACAGACATTTTGAATAAAAGAAAAAAGCTTCCTGGATGGGAAGCGAAACATCTTCAAATTTGAAAAAAAAAGTCCAGTGGTTTGTTTTTTAACTCAAGAGGAGGGCGAGGTTCCAATTCTAGAAAATAATATTGAAAAGCTAAAGCTCTTTGTTCCTGTTCACTCGGTCAGAAGCTCTTTATAGTTTTAAAAACTAAAATATGGGATTTCTAATCAGTTGATCAAGACAAAGACTTGATCAAACCATGGGAGGTATTATTTCACCATTTAACCACTGATTGATTTCATTTCCCATGTAGTGAAAGTTCTCTGCTCAGAAATCCTCTGCCATGGAGCGTAGTTTGCAGGATCTGCTTCAAATTTGCTTTGTCATGCATATGTGAAGCCGTGCCGCTAATGTCACAGTCTGTAAACACTTCTGTTGTATTTTACATCTTTATGATAAAAAACTGCTGATTCATTCACAAACTCCAGTGCCGTATCTACAGGCACTGGAAAGTTTAGTGGAGGGAAAAGGTGCAATAATGGTAAAGCTAATAAGGTTAAGCTAAGAGAATTTGGAGCCCAAAGAACCACCAAACTTGGATTTATCATGAACATGAGGTGCAACAGCTGCAGTTACGGCTTAACTACCCCTGAATGAGGAACTGCATCGGACCGCCTCCAAACTAGGCTGCCAAAAGAGCTGCAGTATAAAAACTGAAGCCCTAAACATGACTTTATAAGCTGTAAGCCATAATTTACCATAAATAACCACTTAAAATGGGTAAAAATACCTATTTTAATTTATTGAAATAAAATTTAAAAATAAAAAAAACTGTTTTATTGATGTATTTAAATAAAGAAGAAATTAAAAAATGTGGGAAGAGACCTTTGTGGAGTTGATTCCTGGCAGTAATGTTGCAGCAGGGGGCGCTGTTGTGCTACTAAAGAACAGCAGGAACAGAGGCCAATGTTTCTGAAACAGTGAAAGACACAAAGCTCAGATGATCTCTGCTCAGAGACGTTCCTGGACCGGTTCTCTCTGTCCCCGCTGCAGATCGCTGACATTTCTCGCCCCTAATGAGCTCCAGGACTGTTGAACCTTTTGAAGGACATTTTGCTTCATCAAATCTCAGGGTGACATTTCTGTAAACATATAAGGGATATTTTTCAAACAGAAACGTAAACATTAGATCCAGAGTTCTGTCAGTAGCACTCGGTGGTGTGCAGCAGTTACAGACATGCAGCATAAATCTCACCTGTTTTTGTTTTTCCTGTCCTGTTGCTTCGGTCGGGGCTAATCTGTGGCTCCTGCAGCTGCATCTCTTTGGGCCAAATGATCAGATTTATAATGAAGATTTAGAGTCTCTGCTTTTCTCCAGAGTTTAGTTTTTTTTATGTTTTTTTTTTTTTAAGTGCTTGCTGTTTCTGATCATTATGCCTTATGCTGACTCATGCTTTTGTTGTTCTTTAATGACCAAACCTGAAGGACCGACTGCTTATTATCATTAAATTCATTTTATTTTGCATTAAACTTTTATCTTTGTTTCTAGGTGGAACTCCTTAGAAAACGTTAAAATAAACTGAAGATTTTCTCGCTGCCCCATTTTAATGTTTGATCAACGGAAACGTTATGAATCTTAAGCAGCAGAAGAAATGGTTGATCTAAAAAAAAAAAGGAAAAACTATTTTTGCATGTTTTTATTTTATTAGTGCCTGTTTGCCTGAAGCTATGCTGAAGTTAAGACGTCATCAATTTATTTAGAAACACAAACCGCATCTTGATCTGAAAGCAAATGTGCATGGATTATGAGATGATGCATGCTTTGATCTGTTGCTTTCTCTTCATTTGATTGTATAATAACATCTAGTTTTTAAATGTCTATACTTAAGGTTACAGAATCTTTGACCAATCTAAAGTGTTTGGATCAAACATTCATTTATGCAAATATTTTATTTCTTTTAAACATCCTCAAATGCTGCTTTTGTCTGTCAGAGGAGGGAAAAGTTGTTGCACGGCTCTGAAAACATCCTTATTGAATCCTTGTTTTTGCTGTTTGTGATGTTTCGATGTTTGATTTTGGATCGTTTCTGTTGTCACTTAAATGTTAAAGAATAAAGAGCGGTGATTTAAGAAATTTTCTCTTTTGTTTTCATTAATTATATCCTATGTGGAAGAAGTGAAACTTGCTATATACAGTAGGCCAACAAAGCCTTGTTTTGGCTTAGAAAATTTGCAAATTGAACCGAAAACAGGTCATCCCCTTAGTAATGTGGAGATGTTGAGGTCTTTGTTAGCCCGCAATACCCGATACTTACCTACGCACTGAAAAGGGGGAGTCGTTAGGGTCATTGTTGGCCTGGCTGAGCAGGCGAGATGTCCTGGTCCCCTGTAGGCGATGAGGATTATGATAGCGGGAATGAATCAACTCTATCGCTGTGTTGTAGGTTTTTGAGAGCTGAAACCTAAACCAAAGTCCAGTGGTTTGTTTTTCTACTTTTTTGCAATTTTATTGAAAGGCCAAAGTACAATAATACAAGAATTGTCGCTGAAGAGCGCAGACACATTTCATGAAAAGACATACAACAAACCTACAGATTAAATAAAAACAGGCCTTACAGTAATAAATTAGTAAAATATAGTTATAAAATCTATTTATCTCTCCCCCCATTCAACCCCTCTAAATAGGGCTACCCAATTGAAGCAGGTTTACGGTTCATTGATCTTCTCTTCCGTTAGTGAAACATTTTGGACTCCATGTTATTTCAAACTCTTCCAGTTCACCACTGAGGAGGTTCTGGATCCTCTCCAGATGCAGGTTATCGTTCATTGCAGAGATTCTGGCTTTTAAAGTCTTTTTTTCCAGATTGAGAAGATGAGTCCAATGGACAGAAGGTTTCTGACTCTTTCAGATATGCCAACTTTTCTTAGACTCAGAATAACCAAAATTAGATCCAATTTGATCTTAAAAGCATTTGGTAAATTTGCTCTACAGAAATTCTTGTAGAAATATATGACTGAGAGATAGATCTGCATCTGCCTGATTACACTTTCCATAATCTGTTGGTGGAATTAGTAACATTTTATGTAGTTTTATCTTTTAGGAGTGGGATCTGTTTAGAAATCTTTACTATATGAGGTCAAATCTGGCATTCAGTGAACATTAGAATATGCTATAAAGACTTTTCTATCAAAGCCCTGAAGTGTTAACCTCAACCGCAAATGACTAAACACAACTACTACTTAAAAAAACAAACATTGAATATTAGTAATGTCTGCAATATTCAAAACCACATAGAAGTTTAAAAAGTTAAGTTTTTTTTAACTCTTATTTGGTTCCGCTCCTCCTAAAGCCAGACATGTGCACAGATAGACACTAGGTGTCGCTAGAGCACCGTCCCTTTTCCCCTCTGGACAACAAAATGCCCTCTTGAAATACATTTTTTTTTCTTTTTTTTTAGTCTTTTGCCCAAAATAGCATTTATGAATTTGGTTAGTTCACAGCATCATTTCTTTAATGGCCTGTACCAGGTGCCAAGGAACAGTTTAAAATGCAACTCTTAGATTAAATTAGAATAAAATGTCATTTAAAGAGTGTCATAGATGTAATTATTGATTTGCTGTGATGGTTCCTGTCAGGGACTCCCTGATGACATCTATTGGAACATAAGACTAAATGATCACAGTTCATTAAATTCATCCTTTACTTTTATAAGGTTGTATTCAGTTAAAGTGGGACGTGTAACACCCGAATTTGCCCATTGTGGTACAATAAAGGGACTTTCTATTCTAGATGAAGCTGCATCTTCAGTTTCTGTGTTTATTGACAGACATCTTGTACTTCAAATACTGATCTGAAAATAAAAACAATTTTCTTAAAAAAAATCATTTTCCCTAATCTAAAGAAAAAAATAAGATCTGTCAGTGGAATGGGAGTTCTTAAACCTTAAAATAAGATTACCGGTATTACATATGCACTATTATGGGATTATCATACATTTAAAGACTTATGATAGCAGCTACATTGATACTAGAAGGAAATGTGTTTTACAGCGTAATCTGTTCCCTGCACCTGATAACTCAGAGCAGTGAGTTCATGGAAATCATGTTGTTTTTTTCCTATTTATTTGTGCTCTAGCCTTCAATTGTTTTTTATTTGCATAAATGAAAGATAAAATTGAGAAAAAAAATGGTCTAGTCTACTGTTATTCAAGTCTTTTTATATATCAGTAGATTTGAAATAGTTAATTATTTAATTCAATGTGGCATTGCTACCTATGGACTGTGGAAGTTCATTCAGCATCAGCATCAGACAGTGTTCCATGTGACTCTTTTTCTAAGCACCTGCCCCCAAAAATGTCTGTGCATGCCACTGATTCACCTTATTCATAATGGGCTTGTCTTCCTCTTCCAAAGTCTCAAGCTGCAGTTTCCTACCTGCTCCCCAACACAACAGGATTACCATATAAGGAGCTGCTAGACCTTCCCTGGTCATCATAGGTCATCTTCAGCATTGGCCTTCAGCATTGGGATGTCATTCAAGCTGAACTGCACATAAAGTGAACAGACACCTGGAATTAGTAGTTATTTAAATCAGAAACTAAAAATAAAGAAATTAATCTTCAAAGGCTGTTGGTGTATTCTGTTTTACTGTAAAATATTGCTCTTTTTTAAAGAATAATTATATAACATATCAGTCAACCCAGAGAAACTTCTCTAAATAATGTGATGCCAAGTGGAGGATTTAGATTGTAGGACTGAGCTCAGAAAACAGGCCTGTCCAAAACCAGCTTTGAAAGAACAGCTTTGCTTTGAATAAGAAGATCTGAGTATAAAGGGGGACCTCTGGTGTCCAAAATCAAGTACTGCAGCAGCAGAGATTCTTACACAACAAATCAGCATGAAAGAGTCTTTAATGTCCATTCTTTCACAGTATATTATTTTATTATTATTTTTTTATTATTATTATTATTACACCACTCTATATCTGTTTGGACTGGGTATGATTAAGATTCAGAGGTTCAAACCTGAAAAGGTTGATTCCGATTTTTGTAAGGAGCTCCTAGGAACGACAAACAAGGGTTAAATTGGAAGGAAACCCTGTACTAGGGAGATCAGATATTCTTCTATGAAGAATGGTGTTTAAATCAAACAGCTGCCACGACCCAGATGACTGAGAATTTACACAAGCATGAGGTCCTAGGAAAATTATTACTGCTAAGTTCTCCCTTACATGTGCTAAAAGGGTTGTTGAAAATGAAAATAAATCATCTTAGTGGTGAAAGCTAACGACTTTATCAAATTTAGACCTTTTAGCTATGTCGGTTTAAACAACTCAAACTGAACATATTAACAGTGTTGATGAATGTTAGAGGTCTAAAATCCCTCCATTACCCAACACCCATATTCAGGGAATTCAGCCAAGGACACTGCTTCAACTGAGAATTATAGATATAAAGCCAGCAGATAAGACTCTATAATTCTAATCTTACCAGCTTATTATTGCAAAGTTATGGAGAGGTTTAGAACAAGTTTATTTAAGGAAACAAAATCTGAATCTTAGAACACCTCACAGAGCACAGCTCAATCTACTATCTGAAAATAGTCTGGTAGGACTGCAAACATACCAAAGCATAACTGACCACTTAATATCCTCCAGAGTGAAGGACGGTCTACTGGTGGCAGGCCTGAATAAATCTGCTTACATTTGATTCATGTTGACATGATTCAATTTGACTCTGTAACGGGAACTAATGTCCAACTTGTTTCAATCAAAATAGATTACCCCAGCCAACCTGTCTACAAGCTTGAACGTGAAAAATATCACACTATTATGCAATTAAATGCATTGTAACCTATGTTATTTAATCACATAAAACGTGTTGTTGTTCTGTGAACACACAGTCAACTGTCTGTGTGTTAGAACAACAAATGAGAGTGTGATTCAAGCTCAAACGAGGGTCAAACAGTTAACTCTGCAGTTCATGCAGAGATTCACTGTCAGCCACTCCACCAAGTGATCTTATCTAAAGCAGATGGGCCTCTGGGCATTACCTTGTCTGCTTGGAGCAGATGAGGTTACACCCACAGTCCTTATTAACATCTGCAAACTGGGTTTAACCGAAACTGGAAAAAAACCCAAGCCAAAATCAGGAGAGGGAGCTACAATGCTGCAGTCACCAATTAGTGCTGTCAATCAATCAATTAGTGCTGTCAATCAATCAATTAGTCCTGTCAATCAATCAATTAGCGCTGTCAATCATTCTGAGTTGCAAGAAAATGAGAAGAGTGGTGAGAACAGCAGAGAGGATCATCGGGGCTCCTCTTCCCTCCATTAAAGACATTTCATCCCAGCGCTGCGTGTCCCGAGCCCGTAACATCATGAATGGCCCCTACACCCCCACCATGGACAGTTCTCCCTGCTGCCCTCTGGGAAGAGGGTTCACAGCATCCGATGTAGGTCCAGCAGATTCTGCAACAGCTTTTCCCCTGCTGCCATGAGACAGCTGAACTGCTGAAAAACTCTAAATCATCTCGTAGACTCTGCATCACACTGATAACACCAAACCAAAACACTGCATAATTGTATAATGCTCTGAACATCCATATCAATGCCTTTTTTTGCACCATGTTTTTTCTCCCACACTGTTTACATTTGATCACTGCTGCTCTTTAAGGAGTGGAAATATTAATTTGCTTTCTGAAAAGCTGTACTAAAAGTTGTACAGCTTTCTGGCCGTTCACACACAGGTAGCATTTGAAAAGTTCGAAATTCGTATCAGATTCAGGACCACATAGCCAAGTTGCTATGTGGTCCTGAAGTTGCGAGATGCTAACAGCTTTAATCCACTAACAGCTTACTACTAAGTCATTAGTTGGAAGAGGACGTGGTGACACTGTCATCACCACCAATGGTGAAGGCAAAACAAGGGATCCCGGGTCAACGGGCCTTAGGGCATCTGGCAACAGTAAACATTAAAGATTTAAAGGCTGATTACAGTGAACTACACACAGAAGAAATGAGGACTGAAGGCTCAAATGTGTCAAAACATGGAGGTTCTGGTGTGTTGCATTAGTAAGTCTGTTCGTATTATTACCTCAACATTATAGCATCGCTTTAGATAGTCAGTAGGGATGAAGGAGAACCATTATCAGGATCTCTAAGTCCTTAACTCCACAAATCTGCACTATATGAAAGGAGGACAAGATCCATTGTTCAAAGAAAGTTACAAGAAGCTTAATTTCAGTTTGCCTCAATCTCAGATGGTGAAAACAGGGAATACATGCATCAGTTGCATCAGTGCCACAAGTGGAGTAAATTAACTAAGAACAAGAACTAGCTTTCCTTTCATTTTAGTCCATAGAACTAAACCATTCCTATTATTTCCATTTCCTCAAATGTAATTCTTTCACTGCATTGCTTCCTGTCATAATGGATTAACCCCCTCTACTACGTTCACCAGCAGAGACACTACAGCTGCAACAAGCATGAAAAGAATGAAGCCAGTTTTCTCTGTGGGTCGCGACACAGCAGAGCACTTTGGTTAGGCAGGGCCAGCAGTCACACATGAACATGGGGTCCAGGCCAAATTCATACATGAAGTAGTGAGCCAAAAGGAAGGCCACTTCAAACAGAAGCTTAAAAGTAATGTTGAAGACATACGCTTTCAGGACAACCCCTCCAAGCAGCATTTCCTATTTTTGACTGTTTTGATCTCCCGTGGTGCTACCTCCTTGCTTCTTCCCACTGATGCTCTGATCTCTATCTCTTTTCATTTTTTTCCTTTTTTTTTATCCTTTGATTTGATTTTGGAGTTGCTTTCTTCTCTTTGATGCATTTTTGGTGAAGAGCAAACCCCAGCTAGAGAGTGTTGGTGTATTTGCATCACCTAGAGGTGGACATGAGAAACTGGGAAGGTCTTATCATAACAAACAAGCTGCAGCCTGGTTGGTTAGTTTCAAATAAGAGTTTGGACTGCTCGTCAACGCACGTTTCCTTACCAAGATGACAACGCGGAAGACAAACATTAAGGTGAGCAAGACTTTACCAACAGCGGTGGAATGTTGTTTAGCTCTCTCCAACAGGTCGGACAACTTGCCAAATTCTCTTCCTCCCATTTATGGTAGAACTTTAGCCTGGGGTTCACCAGAAACACCACAGAGGCTAAAATAAATGAAAAGAAATTCATTTCAAATCCCTCAGAGTTATTCTGAGCACTGAAAATAGTCTTCAACATCTCTTCAAATATAAAAACTTTAGATATAAATACTATAAAAATGTATATTCAAGTACTTTTAGTCTGAAATGACAGAAACAAGACGTTATAAAATGTCAGAGAGACGGACTGCATTAAAAAGCAGCCATTACCTGATACCCTTACACCTGAGCTGTATTTCTGATCCATACCCGTTTCTGATAAAATGTTTAAAAGGCCAGCTGTCAGGTTGAGTCGAGGTTTTCAGAGGACCCAAATGCAGAGACTGAAGCTGAGGTGGTTTATTGCAGATCTAATATTCAAACAATGGAAAACACATGAAGGGCAAAGAAGGAACGAAGAACCAACCAACAGTAACTGAAGAGGAGAAGTATAAATGGGAGACTGAACAAAGACCAGGCTTAATCAACAGACTGGGAGCAGGTGCGAACAGAAGAAACTGGAAGGGAGCTAGCAGAAAGAGAGTGACACAAGAGGGCAACAGAGGGTAAACAAGAAATATATTAGAACTTAAAAACAACCAGAAAACACCACAAAATGGAGCTCAAAAATATGGAAACTCAAAAAGAAAACAAACAGAACCAAAAAGTGCAAACCGGTGACACCAGCTGCCTAAGAAGAACATGCCGCAAGGCAATCACTTTTACCTCTATTAAAAGTGTGTGTGTGTGTGTGGGGGGGGGGGTTAATTAATGCGCCATATGAATCTTAACCAAAATAGAATATTTTGTGCAATAATGGAGAAGATTTGAGTGAGTTTTTTTCCTTCTTCTGTTTTTCTCTTTGGTCACTAATGGTAAAAGTGTGCCATCTTTTGATTTAATCATAAAAGACTCCCCTTTTATACTGAGCTCTTACATGTAATTATTGCGAGAAATTCAAAGGAATGAATTCCCGTTTACTGTCACAGCTTGCAATTAATGCAGTTTATTAATGTTTGCCTAATGTTGCTTTCATGTGTCTGTGCTTTTGCTAAGTTCGTTGTGTTTAGTGTTACACGCAGTTGGTTATATTTAGCAGAGAAAAATTGAGGACCATTTCAAATTCAGAACATATGGAAAGAGTGTGTTGTAATTATTCCTTAAGGATGAGAATATAATTTCAAGTCAAAATATTCTGTTTCACAGTCTTAGAAACCACTCAAGTAATTTCAATAGAATTTTGCTGATAAAAGATTTTTAGAGCCACACATTTAAAACAATGAACAACAACAGATGACAATATGAATCAGAACCACCAAGAAGACGATTTTGTTGCTCTTTTAAGACTCAGGTGATAAATTGAGGTCTCCTTTAAAGGTGATTTTTGAGATAATTTCAATATCATTGAGAACGTTTTGACCTTTCAACTCTGTGCATAGTTTAGTCACTTGAGTTGCAAGTGCATTAAAGAGTTATGAAAAGGACTGGTACAACTGTAGGGAAGCCCTAGAAGATTTGGATTCACATCTACAATCAAAGAACAATGAGTAAGGCTCAAGAATTGTAGCAGACATCTCTCACCCTTTGTCCTGTGTGGTGGGAAAATATCAATCCCCTATTAATTCCCTTTTACATATATCAGTTTATGAGTGGCTGCACAGTGATGCAGTGTGTAGCACAGCTACCTTGCAAGCAGCGTTCAAGCACTGCTTCAAGCAGTGTGCAAGAAAGGTTCCTTGTTCGATTCCCAGCCCGCGGTCTTTCTGCATGGAGTTTGCATGTTCTCCCTGTGCATGCGTGGGTTCTCTCTGGGTACTCCGGCTTCCTCCCACAGTTCAAAAACATGACTGTTAGGTTAATTGGCTTCTCTAAAGTCTCTTTAGATGCGAGTGTGTGCGTGAATGGTTGTTTGTCCTGTTTGTCTCTATGTGAAAAATGATCTGACCATAGTTGCAGCTAGATTCACTCTTTTATTTGTTGTTCTAATACACAACCAGTAGGGGGCGTGTGTGCACAAACAATATCTGACAGTTCAAATATTATGTTAAAAAAACATATTTACAGACCCCCAATGGGGTGGTCATCATTGCATATATTAAAGTTGCACAACACACCTGGTAATTGATCAAATTGTCAGTTATAATAATTTAATCAATTTAATTTTTAATAATTTAAACTAGAACTTCCAGTTCTAGTTATTTGTATATATATTCTGCTGGTCAGCAAATTTACTCTCTCTGAGCCATAACCCAGCAAGATATACAGAACATACAGTATTTATGTCACAAACAAAACTTTTGAATTTTTAGATTTTAACTCAAGCTCCCATATAATAAGATGTATCCTGTAAACAGAGCCTTGGATCTATAATCATGAGAAAACAAAAATAAAGCTTAACTGAGTTTGTCTGCTTAGGGATATACAGTGAGCACCTCCTCTGCATCTAAACTTACCCAGATGAGTAGACGGGGACTAAGGGTCAATAGAGGAGATGCTCTGAAAGAAAACCCTAATTAGAAAATAAGCTGCAGAGTCCAAAGTCTGAACCCCTTTGTTATGCTATCTCCAGATTCTTATCATAGAGCAGACACAGTTTTGGATTGCAGCAAATCCATGGGAGGAACTCATCTATTCTATTTAATTAATTTCTAATGCGCCTAACAACCTGCTCACTTATGCTTTCCACATCTAAATAACAGAAAGGTATGACCTAAAACCCAGAAATGGTTCTGTACTAGTGTCTCACTGCCATCTAAAATCATTGCAGTTCAATATTTGAAAACTCTGTTTATATAAAACACAAATCAGCATTAACCCATTAGTGGCAAATTAGTATCCAGCTAATTCCAGTTTCATAACAGGCTTTAGTTTTTATTAAAAACTTCATATTGAACTCCTGAGTCAATGCTGGACATACAGTAGCCAAGAACAGGATGTCCATCCATCCATCCATCCATCCATCCATCCATCCATCCATCCATCCATCCATCCATCCATCCATCCATCCATCCATCCATCCATCCATCGCATTGCATTAAATAAGCTTCATGTAAAAGGTCAAAATTATGTTCCTTTTTATGTTTTGTTTACATTTTCACCCATCAGAACAGGAAGCCAGTATTAGAGGGTTGAATTAATCGAACTAGAGAAAAGCTCTGGGCCACCAAATGCGGATAATGTTCCAGAAATGAGTGAAGCAAAGTGGCCAACATGCATGCTAGGCTTAAAGCAAAGAACACAGATGGCTTTACCCAGTCTGCTGCTGGCTAACGTTTGGATACTCAACGAGGAAAAGGATGAGATCCAACTCTTAAATACCTCACATTAGATGGACAGCTATGAAGTGATATTTATAGAGACTTGGCTGGGCAATATCCAGAAAACTAATCTTTGCAGTAGTTGTGACATTGTTTAATTTGGTTATACAGCGGTGTAGTTAAAAAAGGAAAAATAGTGGCACATGATTTTGCATTTGATCACTACCAGAATAGTAAATCAGTTGTTATGATCATAGGTAGTCAGTAGATCCGTTACTCAGTACTTCAGTAGCCTTTTTACCACTTACCTTTTTACTCTTACTTGAGTAATTTCCTTAAAGGCTATGTTTTGGTTTTACCTTAGTAAAGATATGATGAAGTAGTGTTGCTTTTACTTAACTACAATTTTATTCAAGCCTTCTTGTACCTTTTCTCTACTCTAACTGGAGGGAGGATAAGAAGCAGTGAAAACATTCTGAGAGTTGAGATCTCAGAACATTTTGCCCATATTGTGACTCATCCCAATAGCTAAAACCTTCACCTGATCTGGATAATTGTGTAATTCTAATGAATTGATCCTGGCATTAGGTACACCTCTAGAAGATAATTCTAGAAATTCCTTTAATCATTTTATATTTAAGGAAAAGCGTGTGTTTGCAGCCTTTGGTTTCTGTTCTGCTCTCTCCTTTCATCTCTTTTCACTCTTCTTTGATGGACAAATCAGGGTTCCATTTTCCTGTGTTTTTGTTTCCTTTGTCTTCATTATAATACCTCTAGACTTTTTGAGTCCGATGCTGAAGCTGTGAATAGTCACTGCTGTCTCCCTCTGGTTTAGGTCGAACTGCTTGTTCTGCCAAAAAATGTTAAAGAATCTTGGTCTGGATCACCACCAAAATTTAATGGATTGTTCCTTGGACTGAGGTGAACTTTTGGTAAACAAATCATTAAAATCAGGCAATAACTTTTCAAGTAAGCCTGTAAACAGAAAGACAGACAGACAAATACACACATTAACTTGAAAGTAAAAATGGGTTTTAATCATCTGCTCACACTGGGGTAAAATAATATCTTAAAATGTGTCCTTGAGCAGTACCTGAGAATGCACAGTCTGAGCACGTGCAATAAATGATCAAATGCTCTGAAGCATTACCATATCTCTATAAAGGCACCCGTGAGAGCAGTCCTGATTTAGTTCTTTGCAGTCTTTGTATTCTGCTGAGTGAGGGTGACACTGTTGAAGAGATGACCTTTGATGGAGCCTGGAGGAACAGTGGATGGTGAGTCATTATGCTCGTCAATGACAACTAATCTACTTCATGTGCAAAGGAGAATTCAACCCAAGGTTGAAGAAAGAAAACATGCCTACAAAAGCTGAAAGAACTTTCTCCAAATCCCCGTAAGTCCCCTTCTGAAGGAAACTTGACAAGAGGTGGCATTTATCAGCAACCAGTTTCACAGAGCAAAACCAACCCTGATGAAAACAAAATAGCAGAAATGCACCTTCTTTGTACTTGATGGGCTGTTTGTGCTTCTGAACTTAGCTGACTATTAGAAATATCAACAAAGCTGCTCTGGCATAAGATCACGTCTTGATGTAGTATCAGCTGTTATATTTCTAAAATGATGCAATATATAGCTTATTGTCTTTTAACCAAAGCCTTTGAAAAAGAAGCTGTTAAGTCAGTTCAAAAATAATTAAATTGGCCTTGGATAATAACAAAAAAACCCTTTATGTTACTTTTGAATTTAATTTTAATTCCATATTTAAAATGTTTTCCAGAATGTATTTAATTAATCACTGGAATATATATAAAAAAGGAATATATTACGCAGAAATGATGCTGAAAAACCAATCTGTGCATTATTGTAATCCTTTACTGTCAGACAGTCTAGAAATTGAAGTTAAAAATCTTTCAACATCCAGTCTGAAAATTTAAAAAGAGAGAGCATATTTCTTCTATGTTAGCTTTGCTTTACTGGCCACATGTTGAATCCACCGTTTCCACAACATTCTCCTTCTATCAAATAAAGCTCTACATAACAAAACTTCATCCTATATCAGAGATCTGATTGTTCCTTATTTTCCAAACAGAGCACTTCACTCTCACTTACCACTGGTCCCAGGAATGTTTTAAAGTAGAATGGGAGGCAGATCTTTTAGTTATAAGGATTCTCTCCTGTGGGACCAACATGAATAACATCTGTAAAGAAGACACCCTGTCTACTTTTAAGACTTGGCTTAAAACGTGCTTTTTTGATCATTCTTATGCTTAGATTGGCCAATCTTGATAGTTATCCAGGATTAGCCTACTGGAGGAATTAAGGACCCTTTTATACCATCTGCTAAACGGATCCTTTTAGCAGGTGTAGCTACTAGACGGAGCTACTATGAGGATCATAGAAGCTACATCTGGCATGTCATACTGTTTAGTCGATATGCAATCATGGAGGGTGGCATCAGCAGGTCTGCTGTTTCAAGAATTTCAGTTATAGAGATATGGCTTGCTTTTCAGCATTTAGTCCAATTTCTCTCCTAGATGTAGCTAAAACCTCAGCTTTAACACCATATGTGCTATTTTTCACCAATTTTGACATGAAAATCCACCTACACTTAGTTATAATTACCTTCTCTAATATAGATAGTATCATGCCTTCATGTTACTTTTGTGTGTCTGTTTCTGTCTTCTTGAACCCTTAATCAGAGCGTCAATAAGCTTGGTTCTGCTGGAGGTTTCTCTCCAAATTTACTGTGTGCATTCTTGGAGTGAGCGATTGCTGTGGAGTCAGTGGCATAATGCAAACAAACAAAATGACAAGCATGATAAGGTAACTATGGAATCTGGGACAAATGGGTTCAGGAACTGAGTGTTGTGCAATTATGATGTATCTAATGTCTACCCCTGTAAGGGTTGCCAATATGTTATTTATCAGATAGTATATGGACTGTCAGATAGTATTTGGACTTTCTGAACACATGCCCAAATGGCTGCACAACAAATAGAAGTGTGAATCGAGCTCAAATCATGGTCAGACCGATAACTCTGCACATATAAGGAGTAAATTCACCACAACTTCCACTCAAAATATAAGAGTTTATTAAGAAAATTTATTTAGCCAAGTCAAACATATTTCAATTAATAACTTTGACTAGCTAGTTAAGCTCAATAAAGCAATTATATAGACAATGAAGAAGAAAAAACACATGGTTGAAAACCATAATTAGTACAACGAAGCACTGATATCACAGTTCTGCATGGATTTTGTATTTGAGGACCAAAATTTGAAGAATTTGGAATGTGGCCAAAATAATTTATTAACTTTTTTACTAATTTAGACCATTTACAATTAAACTATGGCCAAACAAATTCACAATAAACACATTTTTTTTTGCCAAAAATGTTTCATAAAATTATTTCATAAAATTATTTGATTAATAATAACCCTTATTAGATTAAATTAAATCAAGCTTGTTTTAGCTTTATAAACAACAGCTCAAAATATGACAGCATGGTTACCATGTGGAGCACTTGTTAGCTTGTCTTACACAACAGTAAACACATGTAAGGTGAGAAATTTTGAAAACCCCAAATTGTTTAGCTGATAATCCTAGTCCAAAATTTTTTAGACCTTCAACATCTACTGATCTCTATTTTGAAAAGGGCTGAGTTTTCTCCAGTACTCAGCATCTGAGCATTGCAGGCCCACAAAAGGAAAGCTCTACATCGTCAGTCTCTTCAAGCATCTAAAAGTTCTCTGATTTAGAGCGAAATGTTGCTAACCGTCTGTTTTGCAGCAATTTGATTCTGAACTTTGAGTGGTCTTCAGATTCTGGTCTTTAGCATGTGGCCTCTATGATAGTCCCTCTTCGACATCGCTGACTTCAGATCAGCCTTGAAATAGACATATGTCCCAATTACAAACCCTTTTAAAACTGTACCGAGATTGGTCCAAGCACAGTAACTAAGTTAACTGTTGAGTGTAAATAGCACTCAAACTGAAGCAGACCGTGCCGGAAACAACTGAACAATGCTATATTAGTACTAGTTCAACAGTAGGGCTCGGCAAGGTTCATTTGAGGCTCAGTTCTCAAATAACAAAGAGCGCATGAGCAGACCTCATCATCTCAGACATTCATGAAAATACTAGCTTCCCTACCCTGCCACACAATTTCCAGTGATGATTCTGCTTAGCAGTGTGATGAACTTCAAAGTCCACCATTGTTTCCTGCATCTGTAAGCCCTAACTAAACTACCGTTTTTCGTATCCACTTTCCAAAAGCCGACTATGTCAAGTAAATTCACCAAAGGACGCCTTCTTCGCCTGACTCTCCGCAAACAACGAAACATCACATTTATAATCACACCTTCCGTTTTGATTTGCCCTGATTCCCTCCTTCAATCCTGGAGAGTAGTAGTACCGTAGATCGTCAATAGGAGGCAAGGAACCGTGCTAGCAGGATGTGTAAACGGTCGTAAGGAACCAAGCTCGGCACGGTTAACTGATCCAAGCTCAGTCCAGTCTTCAGAGGGTAGTGTAAATGGGGCTAAAGTTTCTTTAAAGCAGGGGTGTCAAAGTGAATTTAGGTTAGGATGCAATATGACAATATGTAAATATTTGATTTCTGATACATAAGTGAGGGCACAATCTGTCGAAAATAATTTGCGTACAAAGGCTGTCGTTTTAGAAAATAATAACAAAAACTGTAAACAGTTTTAGAAGATACCTTTAAATGAGGATGACTAAGAGAAGGGAATGACATCCAAAATGCTTGTTATTCCTTTTTATGTAGAGGCTGAATTTGTAGAAATAACTTGTAACTCTGGTAGTACTGAGAAAAAAAAAAAATAAATAAAAAAAAGTTCTGGGCAGAGATATTAAGTCACTGAACAGAGGGAAGATGTGGGAGCCATCTTCAGAAGGATCTTGCCAGTGACGGTTTTAGCTTAACAGAGACACATTTTGCTCACAAACAGGAACATCAAGCCAAGCTGGGCCTGGAAGGCTCACAACGAGCTGCTGGCATTTACAAAAAGGAATTGCATAAAAGCAAGGTGTTGCCAAGAGTTTTTATCTCCTTTCTTTATATCTCTTGACCACCTGGCAGTTTGGAATATTTCTTACATGTTTAATGTGAACTTTTTATATACAGTGAGGAAAATAAGTATTTTAACACCCTGCTATTTTTCAAGTTCTCCCACTTAGAAATCATGGAGGGGTCTTAAGTTGTCATCGTAGGTGCATGTCCACTCTGACAGACATAGTCTAAAAATATAATATATCCAGAGATCACAATATATGCTTTTTAAAGCTATTTATTTGTATAATACAGCTGTAAAAAAGTATTTGAATACCTGAGAAATTCAATATAAATATTTGGTACAATAGCTTTTGTTTACAGTTTCAGAGGTCAAAGGTTTCCTGTAGTTTTTCACCAGGTTTTAACACACTGCAGGAGAGATTTTGGCCCACTCCTCCACACAGATCTTCTCTAGATCAGTCAGGTTTTCTGGACTGTCACTGAGAAACATAGAGTTTGAGCTCACTCCAAATATTCTCTATTGGGTTTAGGTCTGGAGACTGGCTAGGCCATGCCAGAACCTTATGCTTCTTCCAGAGCCACTCCTTGGTTATCCTGGCTGTGTGCTTCAGGTCATTGTTATACTGGAAGACCCATCCTCCACCAATCTTCAATGCTCTAACTGAGGGAAGGAGGTTGTTCCCCAAAATCTTGCAATACATGGCCCTGGTCATCCTCTCCTTAATACAGTGCAGTCACCCTGTCCCATGTGCAGAAAAACAACCCCAAAGCATGATGCTACCACCCCCATGCTTCACAGTAGAGATGGTGTTCTTGGGATGGTACTCATCACTGTTTTTCCTCCAAACACAAGCCGTTTCTCAGTATGTGTACTTATGCGTTTTCATGTGCTTGTGAAACGTCATCATCCTCAGCCCTAGCACTGTTCCAATTTACAAGAACAGCAGACTGAGAACGGCCAAAGTCCCCGGATGTTGTTCTCGCCCCGCCCTGTTTAATGAGTATGCATCAGAGCAGACTTGTCCGTTCTTGAGATTGACAGCTGTCTCAGCATGCACAGCGGCAGCAGCAGCTTTCAATGGAGTGCTCCATTGAAAGTTAAAAGTTCTCTTTTCTGTTGCTGTTGTTCAATTATAGTACGTTTTCAGATCATTTGAGGGGAGAATATTATACCTTAAAGTGTCACTATATAGTCTATTTACCGATTTAATGCATAATTTAAAAAACATTTCTGAAGTTGAGAGGACTGGGGCAATCAGCGGACTTCCAAAGCTAATGGCAGCCAGGGCTAACCGCAGCCCGTCTGCAGCAGCCCTCGTTCCGGCATAGCCGTGTGTAAAGGACCGCTTACTCTGATGGCGATTTTTTTATTTGGCAAAATGTAACAGGAGGTGAAATGCAGCTCTAGACGGGCATGTGGTGATGTTACCAGTAAGCTTCTGTTCCCATTGACCCATATTTATGCTGCGTGCTCCCATCCTCACAATACTAGTCTTTCCTGGGTTTTTCTCAGTAACATACTCGTATTCTAGCAAATTGAGAAACGGCCACATTTAGTGGAATTATGACCA
>NW_015150651.1:791330-827419 GCF_000732505.1 Cyprinodon variegatus
CTCTGCCCTTTGCACTCTATATAAAGGACATGATTCTAGGATGGACTCTGGTGCAGGCACAATACGAGTCAGAAAGTGTTTTAAGATGTTTATTTTAAGAATTACAGGGAGACTGGATTGGTCCGGCGTGGTAGTTCAGCGAACAGAGACTCAGACTGACTCTGCATGGAAAGAGTGATTAGTTAGAACGTTGCCAGGAGGAACTAAGAAATGTAAGTCAAGATGCAGCTTTCTTACGGTTCCTTAAAGAGAAGAGAGGACGGGTAGAAGGGTTGATGAGTCCACAGGGATTGAGTTTGGCAGAGATGGCGTAATGGCTCGAAAGTTCCAGAGGGTGGACAGGCCGGGGAACATTCAAGGAAAATCTTAACCTTTAAGCACAAAGCTCAGAAGCTATGGAGCTAGCAGGTAGGTTACCACTATGTGGTATTTTAACAGACTGCCGTTTGTCCCAGGGAATCCACGCCTCTAAATACCGCTCCCTGATTGCATCCAGTTGGAACCAGCTGGAGGCTCGCCTGGGCTAAAGTTTCTCTAAGGAGAAAAAAAATGTAAGAAACCCTAACACAGCTCAGCACTTGACCCTTTGGACCCAACAATAAGCTACTGGAACCTGAATTTCCCTGAAGGTGTAATCCCAAGGGATAAATAAAGTTAAGTCTAAGTCTAAGTCAAAATAATTAATAAAATCATATATTATGATTTCTTGGTTGAATGTTTAATTTCCCCTTAAAGTCTAACCTTAAAAGTAGACAAGGTGTCTGCCTCACTGAAATATAACTGGTAGTTGGTTCCACAGGAGAGGATCCTGAGAACCTAAAGATCTGCCTCCCATTCTACTTATAGAAATTATAGGAGTCACTAACCTTCCAACTAGACTTGGACAAAAGGTTTGCAGGTCTGGCACAATTAGGGACAGAACAAACAATATGTCTTTTGATGATGATGATTGATGATCATTCTGGAGATCTGGGAGTTTGTCTGGATCTCCATTTTTGTTGCCTCTTCGACGTGCACCCAGGCAGCCTCATGGGGGGAAAAAAGAGAATCCTGTGTGTTCCTTGGTTTTCTTGTCCTCACAAAGAGGGGACTGGCAAGTCACACCTCTGTGGGAGCCCCCCCCCAATTTCAAAAGTGAATTTCAGGCACTGGCCTTACTCTTTTGGACAGGTTATAAGAAAGGTAGAGCCCAAATATGGCCAAGCTAGAGCCAAGGCAAAATGTTTGTCTGGACTGAATTTTCTGAACATCAGGCTGTTACGCTCTACCTCCTCCTACTTCTGTACTCACCCAGCGACTAAGCAAACATCACTTTGTTTTAAAATACAAGGTTTATCAAAAAGGAAAGTGTTTTTTAATGTTATGGTGATAAAATGTATGTTGCTAAAGACAGAGCAATCCTCAAAGTAAATCTCACACATGCACCAAAAGACTCAAGACTGTGATGAGCAACCCATAAACCCAAAACGTACAGTTAGAGCTCCCATTAAATAATTAAATACAGCCTACATCAAGTCAGAGTTCCTTGTGCAATTATTTATTTGCTGCAAATGGCCTTATTCCCCCTGCATTGACCTGATACAATTTTATTTAACTTTAATCATTTCAATGAAGCATTGTGAATGAACATAACTTTATTCTGTAGCTGCATTCTCTGAGTTGCATTCTCAGAGAAAATTAAAAATCCTCTTGAAATAAAGATTACCTGGAGGTAGAGCACTGATAAAGAAAGAAGAGAAAGAGGAATTACATGAAAGCAGGGAGACTGAGGAGGTCTGCTGCAGAGAGACAATTGCAAGTGTTTCGGTCTTGTCAGAAGTGATCAATGTCTGTGAGTTAGCACGGAAAGGCATAGAGGGAAAGCTGGAGCTCTATTGTCTAGACTGGTGACTGACATCTCAGGTCTCTTGCCTATGCAGTGGTCTGAGTGCCAGCCAATCGTAAGAGTTGTAAATAAGATTAAATTTACTGCAACACTAGGGACAGATGGCCCTGCCTGTCCTCTGGAAAAGCAGGCATGGGTGCTAGAAGAGATATATCAGGGAATATGAACGAAAGAAAAGGCATACTGCAAGGGATTTTTTTTTTCTCTAACTCCTACAGTTAAGCTCCTTGGGCAGCTGTTCATGCAAAAGAGGTCAAGTTAGAAAAGGTTGCAACTCCACAGTCTAACCACAGTGTAAAATGTCAAGCTTGAGTAGAATGAAGGCTGATTAGAATAATAACAGTGTTGGTATTATGCTCAGTGTGGGAGGCCTTGTCTCTCCTCATACTCTGAATTTGCAACAAACCATAGCACATCGGAAACCCACTGGGGTTACAGCAAGATAACAGTTTACTCCAACTTATGCCTGCTGGGCAATATAACAAACCCAGGCAGGCTTACACAATACAAGGTGACTCTGAAGCAAGGTAATGAGATACTTAGATATACTTCCGGCGCTGTAGGAGATGTCAGCCTCTCTAGTAGCTCTCTAGTTTCTGCTCTTTGTTCGCTCTTCTTTAATTTTTTTCATCTCTTTTGTACCTTTTACTCTACTGTTTTTTAACTGTGGGACAATTTTATCTTTTTATTGAACATGCAACACGGAACTGGTTTCCTTACGGACAAGGGGTATCCACGGCTAATGAAAATCTGTGCTACTGAACTGGGGGAACCACTACAATTGGTCTTCAACCTTAGCGTGCAGCCAGGGAAAGTGCCTACCCTATGGAAGACATCCCGCATCACACCGGTTCCTAAAAAGACCCGGCCCAGTGAGGCGAATGATTTCCGGCAATGGAGTGGATCTTGAAGACAATGGAGTGGATCTTGAAGACAATGGAGTGGATCTTCCTCAGCCTCCTCAGACCTCAAGTATAACATGCTCTGGACCGCCTGCAGTTAAAATATTAGCCAGGTGTAGGAGTAGAGGACCCTATCCTCCACCTAGTCTACTCCCACCTGGATAAGGGAAGTACCACAGCAAGGATTTGATTCCTGGACTTCAAAAGGTTTCAACCCAGCTTCTCTTGGTAAGTTTGCCTCCTTCACGCGACTCAGCCTGTCAATCACCTGTACTACAAATGTGACAACAGTCCCTGTCACCTCAAAACGTAGCTTTGGCGCGCCCAGAGCTCTCCTATACTTCTCTGTTGCAGAGGAGCTACTGAACATGTACAACTTTTTACGACAGTCAATGAGCAAACATTTTTGCACCCAAGAGCAGAAATACGTCACCAATCCAACATAAAATTAAATTTCGCTTTACTCATCATTAAAGATTAAATATATTTTTGCATATCTAAAAAAAATTTCAATATATTTTTAAATATTTTAATTTTATAATTTAATTTTAATTTTCAGTTTCTTTTATATGCCTAAGTTAAGATTATTGGGCTGGTGGGGGGGGGCACCCTAGTGCCCTCTATTTTCTAGGCGCCACTGGTTATAGTTACTTGGCAAATTCCATTACAGGGAAGTTTATTCTCAATTATTTCAATGCGTCTTAAAGGCTTCAAACCCAAAATGATCCTCATGTATATATCTAGTGACAAAAACCTGTGGAGCATAACTTCTAGCACCCTCAAAGGTATTTAAAACTTGGTAATCTTTTCACATTCTGTATTATTACAATTTTAATTCCCAATCTGTATAATTTATGGGATACATCAGTTGAAAGTAATGCTGAATAATAAACTTAAATGAAAATGTTTTAGAAATTCATTCACTAATAAAAAGCCCCTTATGCTGCAGTTCTGGGTGGATGTGATCTTTAGGGCTAACTAACATTTAATTGAAAGCATGAGTGAACATTAATTTTAAGGTTTAGCCTATGATTCTCTCTAGGAGATAGGTTTCAACTTAAATTTGACATTCTAACAGATGGATAATTTATTGGGGGACAAATGTTGCCTTTCAAAATGAATATCTGCAGATTTTTGTCCCCTTGGAAAGACTCCTAACTTATTTGTGAATGTAACTAGATGAATGTGGTTATGGTTTGAAGCACTAATCATTATAAAGTCAGTCTATTTTGTCCAGCTGTGATATAAATCTGTCTGTTTAAATTGTCTGTTTAATGTTGGGATTCTGCTGGAGTAATAAATGTCTCATCTAGGTTTTCTTAAAGCGTTACATGATGACAGCTGTATCTACAGATCTACTCTGATGAGCTTTTCACTCCCATAGTAAGAAACCACATGTTTCACTGTGAGAGTGGGATTTCAAGGGTGACATGCGGGTTATCGTTTTCAAAACCACATATCTCTTAGCCAGTAAGGCAAAAAGTAGGATTTTCTGCAAAATGTGTGATATTTGAAAAATTGAAGTGCTATCAATGTTATAGCAATGTACAGTTAATAAAAATAAACCTAGCCATTGAGTCTGCAAGATCCATTGACTAGAAAGGGGTGTTTTGTTCTCGGTGTCCAGAGATAGCGTTTTTTTTACGGTACATGTGAAGGGCTGAATTTAACTATTTAAAGGGATCCCACAACATGACTCATTTGGACTGTGCTGTTATAAAGGCCATCTGGTTCAATGGTACTGAACTTTTGTTTTTATAGAAAGATGGTTTTACTTCAAAATCGTAGTAGAAACTCGATGTATAAATCCCCATGGTTCAGGTGAATGTGTCTTTTAGGCCGTAGGTCTTCAACATGGGGTCCGCCACCCCTAAGGTGTCAACGGAAGTACTGAATGGGGGTCGCGAAAGTCTTTTTTATATTCCCCCCTGCAATTTATTCAACTAATTGAAATGTCTGCAAATACATATTATTATGAATTCAACACACTGTAGTAAACAGATAAATGGAGGGAGAGGATGTCTTTCAGTAATCAATGCACACATTCAGTGACACACAGGAGCTCTTTCAAGCTGGGCACCGTTTCATTCACAACACCTGACCCATCAATGAGGAATTAAAATCAGAAATACTTTAATAATGTCACAGTCTTGGTTCTGTTATGTTTTCTTTTGAATATTCAGTTTTACTTTGCTCCATGTGTTATTGGTTTGATTCCTATTTTGTTGTGTTTTCTGGTTATATTTCAGCTCTGAGGTCTTTATTTGTTGCCCTCTTGTGTTGGTCTCCTTTTCCCTAGCTCCTTTCTAGACTCCTCTCTTCACACCTGCTCCCAATCAGCTCGTTAGTCCTCTCTTTGTTCAGTTAGCCTTAAATACTCTCCTTGTTCAGTTCCTCAGAGCCGATTCCTCGTCAAACTTCGTCTAACTCGAGATAACTCGTCTTACTTCATGATTGTTTTCCCCTGATGTCACCATGGTTCTGGTTTGTTTAACTTTTTTCATGTTGGATTTTTGGTATCCCGCCTCGGTTACCTGTGTTTATTTCATTAAATCTACAAAATCTCACCTCTGCCTCCCCTGCCTCTGCATTTGGGTCCTCTAACCTCAACCAAACCATGACAAATAATCCCAGGATGAAATTACTTTCGTTATATTACTCCATCTGTAATAGAGTGACTATAGGACCGGTTTGATATAAAACAATTTAATAAAATATATGTAATTAGGGGGTCCCCGCTCCATCTTGCCATCAGTTTGTTGGTCCTTAGCCTGGAAAACGTTGAAACCTCCTGTTTTAGGCAATGAGCTTGTGAACGAGGCGCTGTTCGTGGTACTGAAATGCCTTCCACGGTAACGCAGCTGAAAGGTCACACCTAATCCATGGGAATCCATGAAGCGCTTTGAGTGCTTTCTGATTTAACCCAATTGTTAAGACAAGACATAACTTGACAAACTTTATTTGATCTACATAAATAGCATACGGAGCTTAACGGCCAAAGGGATTGACGTTGGAGCTGCAGTACGGGCTGCCTTCTCCTGTCGGCACAGTGTAGGAGCCGTGACGCGTTTACATCACCAATGTAAATGAGCCTCAGCTCCTCTTCCTCCTCCTACTCTTCCTCCATCAGCCCCTCTCTCTCTCTCAAACACACAGACACACGCACACACTGCCGCCGCAGCCTTTTCAGGGCGGCAGAAAGCAGCGCTGGTCCGTCCACACTTAGAGTTCCCGTGTTTATGTGTGACTTAGACATCTTACATAACAGCAACTGTGATAAATACTAAAAAAAAAAAGCCCATCAGTCGTTCACATGCAGGACAGCAAGCCTTGCAAAGAGCTACCGGAGACACTGAGGCTGCCGCTGCTGAAGGTAAGCCGAGCAGCTGAATAGCCTCTTTAATGGTGGAGGCGCTTTGAAAGGGGGGTTTAAGATGGAAGACCTCGGCTTCTTTAACGCTTCATGCGTCTTCGCTTCATCAGGCGATGCGTTTGTTTGCGGCGCGTTTCGTCAGATCTTAATCAGAATCAACGCGTTTGGTTTCGGAGATGACTTCGGCCTGTTTGATTGGCGATTAAAACAGGAGTTAAAGGTAACTTAGATATCCGGACTCTATCAGGGTACAAACTGTTGCTTCGGTAGAGGCTGGTGCATCCAGGCGCAGCGCCGCTGCTGCTGCCGGAGGAGCTCCGCTTAGGAAAAGTGGATGTGAAGGACATAACGACGTGTGACGGCCACCAGCCCGATCAGCGGGTGTTCACCTCCCTGCTCCTCTCCTCTCGGTGTCAGCCTGCATGAAATCACTAGTTCTGATGGAGCCTCATCCGTTCAGGGTGCTTTTGTTGCCCATCGCTCTTCTATCCATCGCTGCTGGGATGAGAGTTGATCTGCTGGCGTCTGTGATAATCCTCCTTTCATAAGCGCCCATAATGCTCACAGCTTTGATCCCTGCAGGGTGTTTTTCTCTCCCTCTGATGACCAGGATTCAGGCTGTTTGCGGATCATCACGCATATTATTCTCGCACGGCATCACCTCATATTGACATGTGTCACAAAGGAAACACAAAGCAGGTCAAGTTGAAAGGCTTTCACTGGACCTCACCTCATAGAAGCAGCAGAAATCCTGGTTTCACCTTTTTTTTTATTATTATTATTGTTTCATGAACAAATAGCTAATCCAGGATCATTCTGATGTTTATTTGTTGAGATATAACATTGTGAATAATAAACCCCCCTAATTTGCTACCAAAACAGCAGCCTAATGTGGTGCCACATAGACAGAGGTGTCAAGTAACGAAGTACAAATACTACCTTGCCGTACTTAAGTACAGTTTTTAGGTATCTATACTTTACTCCATTACTTATTTTTCGTCCTATTTCTGACTTCAACTCATTACATTTTCACACAAGTATCTGTATTTCTATTCCTTACATTTTTAAAAGAAACGTTACTCGTTACTCTTGGCTTCAGTTTAATGTTTATAAATATTTATTTCACATCATGTGCGCCATCCAATGCAGATCATTGGTGCCATCCACATCTAGTGAAAACTAGTGTAACTGGATGAGTCATATAAGGCAAACACTCATTGGTTAGCTAAAGGAAATAATCTGAAACAAGCAGGTGTTCTTCAAACTGTAAACGTGAATTGTCTCTGCCATGCTACAATGTAGGATTCAGAAAAAGATGTTGAAATGCTTGGCTAGAGCGTATCGGGAGTTGGAGACTAACAAGACCGCCCTCATCCTTGGCCCTACCTCAAAAAATTCGAAATAGTCGAAAAACTGAGCTTTCTATTCATATGGCGGTGTCTGGCTGTTTTTTTTTTTTAAGTCACTCCATACTTTTATGCTTTAAGTAGTTTTTGCAGCACATACTTTTTCACTTTAACTTGAGTAAAGAGGTCAAATTGATGCTTCAACTTTTACCAGAGTGTTTTTAAACTGCAGTATCTATACTTCTACTTAACTTAAGTAACAAATGTGAATACTTTTGACACCACTGCACATAGAGCACAGTGACTGACACTACACTCTATGGCACAAATGTTTTTAAGAGTGGTTCCTGCAGAACAGCTGAACATAAAGGTCAGCCCCCAAACCAAGTGGGCTTTTACTGCCTTAAAACAGCTCTAATCATGAAAACGCTACAGATTTATACAAATGCCATGTTATGATCCGTTAATGTTCATATGATCCTTTCATAAGCTCACAAGAAAGAAAGCTGTGTCCTAGGATGCCCTTATGAATCAGGCAGGGGGAGGCCAAAAAAACAGTGGAAAAAAACATCACAGTTGGATTATATCTCCAACCACATGTAGCTGTTGCTGAACTGCAGAGCTGCAACTTCAGTGCCTAAAGGGGCATTATCACAGCTCCGCTCTGCTAGACTTTATAACCATCACTGCTCCTAACATTCTCAATAAGGCTTATAGATCCCTGCAGGTTTTTAAAGCTTTTCAGAAAGACTTTTTTACATTTTTTTATACAGAATTATAAAAACATTTGGTAAATGAAGGCTCACAGTTTTTAATTGCATTTAACCTGAGTATGCCATTTGATAACTCGAAAATATATTTGGAATAAAAGGATTCCTCTATTCCATGAGACTCACCATTGCAGACAAGGAACCCCCAATAGTACTTTGGTTTTGAACACTTTCCTGACCTACACATTATAACATTTTACAGCTTGTTGATATTCTTTTAAACTAACTACTAAAGAGTTAGGTAGTCTTAATCACTTTACCTGTTAATGTTCATAATGTTATCCCTCATTGGCATGTATATATTATTTTCCCTTAGGTTTTCCTTTTATTATATGTTTTTAGGATTTTAGGATCGTCAACCTAATTTGTATCTTTTTTTTCTATATCTTTCAGGATCTTTATGGATCACCCTTTTTTCCTACTGATCCCTTTATTCCACTGCTGCTGTTGTTGGCAGAAGCATGGACCAATATAGCTACAGGTGCTGCAATGTTCTTTTAAACTTCGGAGCCTTCTACATATCTTCAAAGTCACAATTAATTTAATGACCTTTCATTGAAGTGAGAGGCAGTATACTGCAGATATGGTGGTTCCCCTCAGCAAGCTTCACTGCCTCTTGAAGAGAGCTCAGATGGTGCTACTCTGCCTGGGCATCGCCTATCTGATGGCAGGCAGCATCCTGCTCTTGCAGCGCTCCACCATCAGGGCGCCTCAGCCAAACCTCCCCAGCCTGCCGCCCCTGCTATCTCTTGTCGCACCTCCTCCTGCCCTCGGTAGGGCAGGCATGGGTATGAGAGCACGTTCCAGATGGGCCGCCGTTCAGACCATATCTGGCGGAGGAGCCAAAGCATCTCAAAGCTGGCCAAGTTCCCGCAGCCTGAGGGTCCAGCATTTACACCGCCGCTGGTTTCACAGCCTACTGCCAGAGAGTCCAGAGCAGAAAGTCTCTCAGCACAGGAACAGCAGACACAAAGGTAAGGATATACTGCAAGCTGAGAGAGTTCGGCTTAAAACATGTCTTGTTGCAACTTCTGTGAAAATATTTGAAATGGAAACTTTAAATTGTCACTGTTTTTTTTTTAAGAGTTACCTCCCAATTCAGCAAATTTTACACCACTTTAGGGACATTCAAGATTAAAGATTTCTTTAATTGTCACCCAGCCTGCAGCGGCACTCCAGTAGGGTGAAATTTCAGTTGCGGCACAGCTCATCTAAGCATAGAAAAACACACATAGAATATACAGATACGGGAGGAAGGGACATCTGAGGCCTTGCTGCCGTAAAAAGGGGCTGCCCCCTTATAGTAGGAAGATGCTGGTGAAGGTTCTCAGTCATCCAGGCCATAGTCATTCCGGAAAAATTAAAAACAATCAACTGGACTTGGTTTCCAAGTTAAAATTTGGAAAACAAGTCCAGTGGATTGTTTTTAATTTTTTCGGAATTTATGTTAGGAAAAAAGGGATTACAATAGGTGAGGACAGGGAAAAAAAAATCAGATTTCATAGTTTATCCTTAGCAGGATACAGTTTGAGATTCCAAAAAAAAAACCCTAATCAAAACCCCATTGCAAAAGCCAACACAGATAACGTGACATCTTGCTGGATGAAAGGTATGGAAGGATGACAGGTGCGTGAATCATATGTGAGCAGTGTTTGTGCAAAGTAAGTCCATGAAACCCTGGGTCCTTGACAGATGTAACAATTCGTCATCCGACCAACAAGGTGGCTTCACAGATGTTTCAGGATTTAAAACTTAATAGATTCAAACAGAGATAAAACTTTTTTGGGCAAAAGTCAGACACAAAATCTTAAAGCTCAAACTTGTTTATACCAACTGAGGTTGTTTTTGATCATAACCCTCAAATAAAAATGTAAGTTGTGGTCAGAAAAAGAGTTTATCCTTAGTGTCTATTTTGGTTACCAAATACATCTTTCATTGAAAGTAAAATAAAAGTAAAAAAATGAAAGAACTTACGGTGTAAATGAATGTGGAGCTGACCTAGTTCTGCCGTAGAAGTAAACATCAAGCAGTTAGTGGGGAAAATCATTTTAAAAACATGTAACTGACTGATAACCTTTAGGCGAACACAACATGATTGATTTCTCAATAAGAAAAAACTAAACAAAAAGGGGGGGGGGGTTGGTCGACCTATGTTTGAAAAACACTGCTGACCCGCTATTTTAAGTGGGAAGGTGGCTTTATAAAGTTAAATCCAGTCATGTTGCACACGTGGTTCTGCCCCTCATTCAGTCCTTCAGTGTGACTTCATTCAGTTCCACGTTGTTGTTTTTTTTATTTTTTTTTTTTAAATAAACCCACACAGATCTACATCTTCTATCTGACATATGGCTGCTGTGAGGAAACAGGAAAAGTGTGTATTTCAATCCACCAAAAAAAAAAAAAAACTCAACAAAATCCTCAAAAAAATAAAGCTTAAAAATGTAGTCATCGGGTCACAAAAGAGATCAAATGAATTTTCCTCTACCAAAATAGAATTCTAGAATATTAAGGACCCAGAAGGTTCCTAAACAGAACAGAAATAACAGAATATCAATACTAACTAAGAGCCAAATGATCTTCTTCCATTTATCCATCAGGGTCTGGGTCCCTGGTGCCTATCACAAGCAGTCTTTGGGCAAAGGGTGGTGTTTACACCTTGGACAGGTCCCCAGTCCATCTAAGGATAGCAAAGAAAAACAACTATGGACACACACCTAAGAGCAGTAAAGAATCCCTAATCAACCGACACCAGAGAACAGGGAGAGGATGCACCCAAGCATGCACAGGGAGCAAAGTCCAAGCAGAAAGACCCGAGGCTGGCATTCAAGCTTAGGACCTTCTTACTGCAAGGATAAAGTATGAAAAAAAAGAAAAATAAACAGGATACATTTAAAAACAAAAGTGTGCTATTATGTGCATGCTTCAACAAAAATATCAATGTTATATTAAATTCATTAATGAATTACATTTTTAAACATTTTTAATTTATTTTAACAAATAATAAAGTGAAAGTGTCTGATTCCGTCTCAGCTGTAGAAGGCTGAACCGTATTTCTCATGAGTTATGTGAAAAAATACAAACACATATACAAGCATATTATATTTTCAGTACCTTCTTATCTCAGATAGCCAGAAGCTAAGGAATTATATTCAATACAATGCTTGCAGAGCACTTACATTCAACATGTATGAAAGAGAAAACCCAGAAGAGTCTGAGAGGCTTCATTATACTTTCATGTGACATTTTACATGTGGGTGCCCCAGATATCGTAGACGACAGCTCAGCGGTCCTCTCAAAACCAGAGGAAGAAAGGGCTCAGTGAGCCAAAGTAGTACAGGAATAAGAACTGGATACCAATGAGGATTAAAGCAATATTAGTTCCAGCTTGTGCTCTTTATCAAAACTTAGTGTTATTTAGATTTGCTACAATAGTCATCTGTGCTTATCACTACAATTTTGCTAAAATGATGCCTGCAATGGAGTTAGTTCTAATGCAGGATTTGTTTTCTATGTGAGTCTTTAAAACATGGAAAATACAGCAGGAAGATATTATACCAGCTGTAACAGCTGCTGTTTAAGAGGGATTACATTACATAGAAATAAATGGTGCCTCATGTCCGATAATTATTCAGTTTTAAGGCCAAGGGAGATTTATTTGTGGTGTTGCTTATGATGGCAGGCTATAATGAAAAACATTTAACAGTTTTAGTTAAATAATCTCATTTCCAAAGTGTTAAAATGGTAAATATAATCAGATTTAAATCCAAATAGCAAAAATCCCTAAAAGTGTACATAATAAAATCATAGTCTTTTTGTTTTTAAAAGGTAGAAATCATTTTAAAGTACATTGTCTGTGCAGTAAGTGGGCATGTTGCAGGAGGAACGAATAAGACATATAAAACAGCTTCTGTCCGTGGTGTTAAAATAAGCAAATTGCATTTGCTACTATGTTTAGAAATGGCGGTAAAGAAAGAAATGGTTTAAAGACATTGAGTTGTAGACAGTAGTTCTTCTCCAAATGATGAAAATAATAGTAATTATGATTAGTATTCAAATTTTACTTTACATTTATAGACAAAAGTAATAAATAAAAAGACAAATATAAATATAATTGGATAATAAAGATAGAATATTAATCATAAATCTTAAAAGCAGGACAACCTTGTCTGCTCCCTGGTTTCAAACCCCCAGACAGAGAAGGAGTCTTGGTCAGATTTAAAAGATTTAGGTCAAAACTGCTGGATTTAAATCACAAAACCTGCTTGACCCAAATTACTATCTTCATACAACATAAATGTGCTTCATATGGAGCTCATTAAGTTAACATGGGGGAGAAAAAAAATGCCTTTATTTTCAACTTAATGATGAAAACTTTTTAGGGAAACTTGGAAGTGTTTCAACAATTTTGAACTTGTTTTTAAACTTGCAAATCTTTTGAAGAATAAGCCAAATGTGTGTTGTTGTTTACAGCTTTAAAGAAAAGATAATTATATTAAACAAAATTTAAAATGTCTGTGTGGCTATTTGCATGCAAAACACAAAAGCGGTTGTATGTAACAGTTTATCTCAGAAGAGAGAGTCAGCAGCCAGACCATAAAGGAAACAGCAGGCATTGTTAAATACAAAAAAACAAAAACAAAAAAAAACTTATAAAGTTTGTTTTTCACACTAGTATTTACTGACAATCAGATTATTTTATGGATTAAAAGTAAAAAACCCCCTGCTTAGTTCAATCAATGATGATGGAGCTGCAGCAGCTGCAGCCATGTTTAGTCAGTCTCTTAGAAAAATAAAAAACTTGGTAATGCTTACTTCCCCCTTTTCCTTTAAAATGTCTTTGGCATCTTTAGCCTTTATTGAACAGAATTCTGATAGGAAATGTTGTCCAGACGTGAGGACTCCCACCTGGGATGACCACCCCAAATTTGATCATCCCAGCATAACAGCAGCAACGCATGAGTTAGCATAGCTGTTGCTGCTGTGTGTTTTACTAATACTGTTTGGCAACATCTATCCCAGAGAACATTTTTACCACAACTATCCACACATGGTTGCTCCAAAGGTCCACTGTTTAGGTTTCCACAAACTTTGAAAGTTTTTTAAGCCTTGATAGAGACAGTAATGATAATGCTCATAAATGTTATTTTGAATGCACTTTTCATTCCAAAGAATGTCCTACATTTAAAATTAAAGCATAAAATAATACAAGGGTAAAATTTGCATTAAAAGCTATTTTATACAAGAATGTCTCAAGAAGGGCTTAAAAGAATACAAATTCTGAACTTCTCTCAGCCCTGGATGGGGAACTTCCTAAAGCAATGTTGTTCCAGTTCCTAATTAAAAAGCTCAAAGTTCAGTTCACACAGATGAAAATGAACTGGCTCACATTCATACTTCAGTTTTTCAAAAATTTGTTCTATAACCTCTAAATGAACTTGTTCAAGTTAATTTGGTAAATTAAGCCACAATCCTCCACAATAGAATCTGGTATTTCCCCCTTTAAATGTGTGATCATAATATATAGAAAGAAATGGAAAATACTGGATGCAGTGAATGAATACTGGATGTGCAGTGAAGCCTTTATTTAGCCAAATTGCACAAAACTTCAGAAACATACAGGAACACTCAGGTTCTGCTGAAAAGATCTGGATCCAAAATGATTTCTTCCATTCCTCATTCAGTAGCAGATATTTCCCAAGATAGCTCGGATGGTTAACACTATGTGTGGCTTTAAATTTGAAGTGGTCATGGCTGAGGTACAGGCTTGTTTGTTAAGTCCTGGTGATCACTGATTTTTTTCTGTCCCAGTCTTCTTTTGTTAGTTGATCAAACTCTGCCAAACACTCGGCTAAACTGGCATCAGAAATACCAGCAGATGAGTCTGAATGGAGCAGAATAGTTCTAGCAGTAGACATGCTGCTCTGTCAGGCTGTTTATTGTAATAAGTGCCGTAAACCTGACGTTATCCAATGAAAAATCTTCTTATCATTTGAACGCCAACATGAGCTGTGTGTGTCGCTCATTATTCTCAGAGTGAACATCGCTCAGTTTCACGTTCACTACTTCAAAACTGATCCGTTCACAATTCAACAAAGATAGGAACACATTCATTGAACACATTCATGTAAAACACTGTTCCAAAGGCAGGCTGCAGCCAAGCAAAAGGCTCTGTCCCCCATGGTTCAAAGCCCTGAAAGTGCAGCTGGAGGTTTAGATGGAATTGGTTTTTTTAAATAGAGTGGACTCTCTGACTGAATTCTTTGGGTTAGAATTTCCTTTTGCATCGGTATGATATTGTAGGTGTGATATAATACTTTGATACTTGAATAAGGACTGTTTTGACTCTGTAACAGTATGTAAACTTCCATCCTTCCATCCATCCGTACATCTGTCTGTCCATCCAATCATCTCATCCACCTTATTCCGTCAAGGTGGGGCCTATCTCAGGCTGTCTCTGGGCCAAAGGCGGGGTCCACCCTGAACAGGTAGCCAAGCTGTTAATGAACAAACTTTAACATCCAAAGCAGTTTTACCAAATATTTGATCAAATTACCCCATTTCATAAAACCAACGCTTAATAGAAATTTTAAACAGTATCTCATAATCACCTCTTATGATGAAACATAGACAAGATCGCAAAATTTGGTCCTAAAAAGATCTTGCAGCCATTAATATTTAATAGATTTTTCTCCATCACAGATCAAAGCTAAAATAACTTGTTTTCTTAATTAAACCTTTATTACTATCAGATACTCTATTTCCTAGCACCCACCCTTCCTGACACAATCATGAACTTGTTTTTATCACAAAGAGGTGTGGAATAAGATACATGTCATTGACCCATATTGTTTTATTTGTGCAACCTCATTTAAAGTACCCTCACCCTTAATAATAACAAGGCAATTAATACATTAATTTTATTGTATGAAGAAAATGTAGATCACATCAGAAATAAATGAAATAATAAAATTCATTTCATTCACTTTACCTCTATCTGTGTGGATCATGGCGACATGCAGACAGATGGGACACATGCAGGGTCACAGGTAAATACTACGTCCTGCTATTAGACACAGATCATGCAGGAAAAGAGGCCACAGTAACCTGCAAAACAAACTTAAAAAAAAAAAAGTTTTATATAAATGTTGGCATAAAATCTAAACTATATTAGGAAGTTCTTCCTCACTTCTCCAAGAATTAATTAGATGAAAAACCAAGATTATCATGAGGTATCCAGCCAAGCTTAGCCGTCATTTAACAGCTATGATCCATCCAGCACAATCCTGTTATCTAAATCTTACATCTGAGGTTTCTGGATGAATGCCTAAATATTTAAGTCTGCATAGATTTTTCATGTGCTATAAAAATCCAATTAAACCCAATGCTTGTTTTAAGTCCTTAACAATTACTTTTTTAAAGACTCTATTCCATAAGATCGTCAGATAACTCTAAGAAATATTTTATCAACATTTTTTACATTGTCTAAAATGATGAACTTTTAAGCCAGAAAACTGAAGAGAACAGGTTTAAAATAGCATACTTCATGATTCTTACCTTCCTAAGCTGCTCAAGCAAATTTCCCCTACGGATCAACATCAACGCTATTTACTGTTCACACTTTCAGCTACAAGTTTAAGCTTTTAAAAAGCATCCAACTCAGTTACAAAATTCCTCTAAGCTGATGATATTATTTTTGACATTTGTTCAAGTGCTCCAAGTGATGCTTCCTCTCATACTAGGTGCCCCAAGCACAGTGATGAGTTTGGAGAAAAACTGTGAAGCAGATTTATTGAAACCAGGCCTGATTACAAAGGCATAATGAGTTTAATGAAATTGCTGGTCAGAGTTATCACTTCTTGATGTTTTTAAAGGTTAGAAATTAGGCCTATAGATTGATAGAATTGAATTAAATATGTTATTGTCCCAAAGGGTCATTTGTTTGCAATAGATCTTGATAAAATTATCACCACAGTTTGTTTAGCTGAAACGTTTGCTGCAGGCAATGACGCAAATTTTCCTTGACAGAAATGTTTAAATTTATTGTTTAAATTTATTTATTATACAAATGTTTACAGTATTGGAAAACATAATAAATGTTTGTTTGACCTCCTGCACACCATAATAAAACAATCAAACAAAAAAATTAATAAGTTTTTTTCCATTTTCATACATTTATGAAAAAGCTCAGGCAGGGGGCATTAAAGAGCTACGGTTTCCCAAACCCTGACCTTAATTAACCAACAACACTACTGGAACAAAACAGGGCATGGATGGGGGTTTAGTTAAAAGTCTATCAAGCCTGACATCATGTCATCAAGAATGAGCTGCTGATGTTCGAATAATTTTGAAAACACACAAGATTTACATACAAACATACAGTATTAAAGTACAGAACTCGGTTTCTTCTCTTTGAATGAATCAGAAATTAATTTATGTCCATCGCAGCCATTTAAAGAACAGAAACCTAATACTGGACTTTAAATCCATCCATCCATTTTCTGACATTGCTGGTGCCTATCTCCAGCTGACAACGGTTAAGAAGTGGGGCACACCCTGGACAGTTTGCCAGTCCATCGCAGGACAACACAGAAATAAACAGAACAACCATTCATGCACACCTAAGGAGACTTTAAAGAAGCCAATTAATCGGACAGTCATGTTTTTGGACTGACGGAGGAAGCCGGAGTACCCGGAGAGAACCCACGCATGCTCAGGGAGAACATGCAAACTTCATGCAGAAAGACTCTGGGCCAGGAATCAAACCCGGAACCTTCTTGCTACAAAGCAGCAGCGTTACCCACTGCGCCAGCCCATGTAGCCTGTCTTTAAATCTTTCAAATCTAATCACTAAAAAAGTTATCAGTTTTGATTATCGGAAAAAAGGGAAAAGTTATCCGTAAGGCCAAAAAGGGGATTTACAGCACTATAAACTGAGTTCCGTACAGCTCTTATAGGTTTGAAGTTTTAATAAATAGGTTGACAGACTAGTGACCTGTCCAGGGTGGACCCAGCCTCTCGCCCATAGACTGCCGGGGATAGGCACCGGCCCCACCGTGACCCTGTTGGAATTAGTGGGAGAAGACGGATGGATGGATTTTTACGTATAGAGAGATGGTCCTTTAAATGTAGAAGGCAAAGTGACTTGCAAGAAAACTGACCAGTTTTTTTAGTCTATACAGAGGAATCAATACTTCATTNTGGAGTAATCCAACCAAACTCCTGACTTAAATCTGATAGAGAATCTGTGGAGGGAAGTTTATATCTGGGCGATGGCACCAAGGCCTTTCAACTCAAACCATTTGGGGCTCATCACAAAAGAGTATTAATCAAAACACCAACTGGAACTGGATCAATATTACATCGGTTTTGATTTCTGTGAGGAGTGAATACATTTTTAGGAAATTTTCTTATTGCATTTTTGTTGCACAAAGAGCAACAAAATCTGTCTTGAGTCAACTGTGTAACCAGGACTTCCTTTTGAATAATCTCCCATCACACTGAACGCCATCAAATGCTCAAAGAGAAATGTGAAGTGTTGGAAAAGCTTTCCACGTGGCAAGGTGATGGAATGAAATAGGAATACAAAATTTTTCAAACTGATGAACACTGATTGTCTCTTTTTACTTTGGGAAATGTCACATTTTCTAAACACACTTTTTATTATTGAATGAAAGTGACTTTAGATAATAATTTGTCAGCGGTTGCTGTATGTGTATGTGTGTGTATATGAATAGAATAGAATAGAAAATCCCTTTATTATCCCACAAAGGGGAAATTGAGGTGTTACAGCAGCAAAAGGTTATAGCAGAAGTGGTCACACAATGTGGACCTTAGAAAGTGTACAAATAACAGAATAAGTAACAGGGTTAAGAAAATACACAACTAAGTACTGTACTGTACTGTACAGTGTGATGAATAGCAGCAACATCATAGATGTGCAAAATGACAGCAGCATGTTATTTAACTATGGCAGAAACCCTGCAAAAATCAGCATGAATGTAACAACTTATTGAGCTTGTTGGGAACAGTGAGGGTTAAAGAGTCTTCCAGCTGCTGGGAGGAAGGATCTGTGATAACTCTCCCTGGTGCATGTGCAATGAGGGATTTGCCCACGACGATCAAACATGTTTCATTTTCTCCCGACCTCACGATTCCTGATAGGGAGGTGGTCGTGAGAGGCTGATCACCCCTTGTAACCCCCTGTACACTACGCAACGCATGATCAGGCTGCAAGTCGGCCCGATCGAAAAATTCTAGCACGACAAGAAAGTCGCCCCGAAAAGGACAAAAGATCACACAGTGTAAGCCTGGCTTAAGCCACTGCTCCAGTAGCCAGCTCCATAGATGGCTGATGCCACAACAGAGTCATAGAAGGTCTTTAGGAGTGCCCCTGCACTCCAAAATACCTCAGTCTCCTCAGCAGGAAGAGTCTGCTCTGAACTTTCTTACACAGTCTAGTCCAGTTTGTTATTCAGATGAACACCTAGGTACTTATAAGAGAGTCCACTACCTCAATGTCCATTCCCTGGATGTTCACCCGTGTCAGTGGGATGGATCTGCTTTTGTGAAAGTCCACCACTAGCTCCTTGGTTTTCCCTGCATTAATCAGCACGTGGTTCTGCTGGCACCAGACCACAAAGATCTGGGTCCACTGTCTGTACTTCTAGGTCATCCCCACATGTTTTGAGGCCAACTATGGCAGAATTGTCATAGAACTTCTGGAGGTGGCAGCGTGGGGAGTTGATGGAGAAGTCTGCAGTGTAGATCATCAAGAGGAACGGTGCCAGCACTGTTCCCTGTGGTCCACCACTGTTCCCTGCAACCCACCTTATCTGAGACACAGCCCTGTGCCCTCACATACTGTGGGCGAACAGTGAGGTAGTCCGGAATCCACTTGGACATGTGCTGGTCCACTCCTGACAGCTCCTGCTTGCATCTTAGGAGTCCCTGCTGGATGGTTTTGAAAGCACTGGAGAAAACAAAGAACATGATCCTCACAGAGCTTCCAGGTTTCTCTGGTGGAGTCAGAGCTTGATGCAGGAGGAGATGATGGCATCATCTACCCCAGTTCTACTGTAAGACGATAGGCAAACTGCAGTGGATCCAATGAAGTCTTCACCAGGGGGCGTGATGGTGTAAGACCATCAATATATTTATATTTAGAAAGCTGCACGGTGGTTCTGGGTTCGATTCCTGGCCCGGGGTCTTTCTGTGTGGAGTTTGCATGTCATTGCTTTCATCCAGGCACTCCTGCTTCCTCCCACAGTCCAAAAAATTACTTTTAGATAAATTGGCAACTCTAAATTGTCCTTATGTGTTAGCGTGTGTGTGCATAGATGTTTGTCTTTGTTTGTCTCTGTGTTGCCCGGCAACAGACTCAACATATTCTCATTATCAGTGCGTATGAAATCGTACGAAAAGTTATGCACACTATTTCGTACGTTTTGGACGTTTTTCCTAGAAAAAAACACATCAGTGCGCATGCGCTGGCAGACAGAAAAAAAATCCGCGGACGGACGTAAAAATGGGAAAAACAGTGCAATCATCACTTATTCATGTCTCTAACTATGTTGCTTGCTGTTTTATACCTTAGGGTTAGGGTTAGGGTCAGGGTTAGGGCTAATTGTAATTCATATTCTATATTCGTGAATGGTGCGTCAGATGCGCATGCGCATACGACGAAAAAAACGTCCAAAACGTACGAAATTACGGTGCATAACTTTTCGTACGATTGCATACGCACTCATAATGAGAATAGGTTGACAGACTAGTGACCTGTCCAGGGTGGACCCAGCCTCTCGCCCATAGACTGCCGGGGATAGGCACCGGCCCCCCTGGACCCTGTTGGAATTAGTGGGAGAAGACGGAGGGATTGGTTTTTTACTTATAGAGAGATGGTCCTTTAAATGTAGAAGGCAAAGTGACTTGCAAGAAAACTGACCAGTTTTTTTAGTCTATACAGAGGAATCAATACTTCATTTATTTTTATAAATTTATAAGTATTGCTTATTTAGGAAAGTTAGCAGCTTCTAAGCCTTCCTGTGATTTGCTTATTTAATCCAGTCTTGCAGAGAGGGATAAGCAGCACAGCATCTTGTATGTGTTTAAGAAGACCTTACAATGTCAGACCTCTGGAATATTTTCTATCATGCCTACAAGTTCAGGCTGTGTCCCTTCATTTACCTTTAACACCTCCCTGCCTCAGGCTTCTTCCTCACTTTGATTAAAGAATTAGCCTACCGCTCAGTGGGGCTGACATGGACGGGTTTCACCTTTGCTAATGTCTCACAACCGACTTTGGTAGCTTCTGCCTCTAAGTTATTTAAACAGCTGGTATACGTAACTCTCTGGGTCACAGCCAGCTGGTAACTGAGCGTAGCCTCAGGACCCTTGGCTGATTAGAAAGAATGTTCTGCCCTGATTGAACCACTTTTTTGATGTGGCAATGGTTGACATTTCACGGCCCACAGCTTGCTCTCATCCTGCTCTCACCTTGCCACGTATAAAGCATTTCCTTCACTTCAAATTGCTTGTTGAGCATTTGATGCTGTCCAGTGTGATGGGAGAACATTCAAAAGGAAGTTCTGGTTACACAGTTGACTCAAATCTATTTTTTGTTATGCAAACTAAATCTAGGCATTGTAATCAAAACCAAACAGCTAACCTGGAGGGTATATTTTACACGCCCTTTATTCAGCAAACACTAAACACCAACAACTTCAGAATGTAAGATTTGTGGAATATCTTTGTTTAGCATAGAACGTGTAAACATAGCGTTTTTTTCCTCAGGGAAAAAAAATACTTGAAGTCTGAAGACAAAAAGGAATGCAGGGTGTTTTTATCTGCCAACTGAGGGGTGGATGATGCAGCAAAGATAACATCAAAGACTGAATTCAGGCGACATTTTATACGGTGCCTTAATCTTGTCACTTCATCGCATTAGCCTGTCAAATGGTATTACTTGAACCTCCTTTCTTTATGCATGGGCAGTTTCTGGGTTTAAAATAACTGGGTTTAAGCATAACTGGAATATTAGGAGGGTAATTACCTCTTCTAAGACATACCTGACACATACGTCAGTTATTAGGGCTCTCAGTAGAGGCTGTATAATTGTTAGATCGAGTTATGACACAAAGGCTGCATTGGCCTCATAGATCTCCAGTTCAGCTGTGTGTGATAGTTTGTCAGACATGGAAACCAGACTCTATGTAAAATATTCAAGGTGACAGTCTGAAACCTTTCCTCATATAACAAGGAGTGAAATTAAGCCAGAGAGAGTAGATCCTTCCATATAGTGCCTTATATTGTTGGTCTGGGTTCAGTGTATATAAAATATTACCTGCCATTGATGAAGTTATTTGCCATATTGTTTGGATGTGGGATGCAGTCATGTTGCAGTCATGTTGCTCTGGCTCTGCAGCAGTGCAAAACCTTAGTGGTTTGAGGAAGAGGCAGATTGCGGAAAAAAGCCAGTGATAAATACAGACATTTGACCAACAAAACTATAGGATTGGAATGTGGCCTCAGAAATAAACAAGAAGTTTATTTAAATTTGACCTGTCTTATCACCTGTGTTTACATTCTGCTTTCCTTCTGGCGGCCAAGCTGACCTGTGCCAATCTTGCCCACTTCCAGTCAACTTAAAGCCCAGAACACACCGAATCTGTTTGTGCGTCTGATCTGACAGAAAATTGTGTCAGATAAGGTTCTGGTGTTTAGCGCTCATTGAAAGTCAAAGTGGATGATCACACCCGAAACGATTTCCTGCAGGGGACAGCGTAGCTCTGACTGAGCTAGAATCCAGGTTTATTTTAGTCGGACTACGCAGCAATTTAGCAGCAATTTAATTGGTCTGACAGGAAGAGAGACACGGTTACAAAGTTAAACACATCCGCTCTTGGGGAAAATACAAAATAAAATCTGTTAATCTCACAGAGAAAGAGTTACATCGCTTATATAGTAAGAAAGACTGGTGCAAAGACAATGAATGAAACATTAAAATAGAAAACTTTACGTATGACATGAGTTCAGGAGGACAGAACACGGATAAAGTAGTGATTCTCTTTGAGCCTCACAAAAAAAAATAACAGGGGCAGACAGAGCAGGTATGCTCAGCATATATCTCTCACCTCTTTATGAAAAAAAGAAAGAAAAACTTGGAAAAACTTCCTAGATCTCTCTCTGAGAATCACCTCTCTGTCTCAGTCAGCATAGAAACCGTCCCACTGAGTTTATTGCTGTGTTTTTCTTTTCTTTAGACGTAGATCTCTTTATGTTCTCTGTCTGTTTGGTTCTAAATTCTGCACAGACTCATTAAGTGGGGCTTAGCTTCATAGAATGCACTGCTGTTTTTTATTTATTTTTATTTTTTAATAACTTTCATAATCTGTCCATGTCAAATATGGGGAATTGTTTTAATGTGTGTATAGCACAGCGACAGAAGTGAAAAGAATCTGCACAGATCTTATCACCCTGCCTAGTCAGAGCCTCTCTATATGCAGTCAGTGGGACATGGAAAAAAATCTGATCGGAGATTAAAAAGTCGAATGCAGCCGATGTGTTCAGGCCTTTACTCAGTTCACCTTGTCTCCTGGATTCATGAGCCAATAATACCAATAGAGTTCAATAGTTGCAGATATTAGCCAGACAGGCAGCAGCCAGAGCAGTGGAGGCAGACTGGTGTGCCAAGTGCGAATCCACCAGCTGCGTCCTCTAGATTCATTGGATGACTATGTCATAGCGCTGCGCCAAGGTCTGTTCGTACTGGAAGACTCCTCGTTATGCATCCGACAAATGCAGTCTTCTTTTTGTTTTATCACTGTAACCTTGGGTATCCCATGATTCATTGTGTGTCCGAGCAAGCCATGCTCAGAGGAATAAGGGAAATGGCACAGAACAGTGGTGAATATTGGAAGTGCAGATTGATATAATCAAAGTATTTGAATAGCTCCTTCTGAAATTAATGAAAATAGTTGTTTTAATGGTTACTGAGTCAGATATGTGGCGGGTAATGTTTGTTTTATTGAAAGGTTTGATCTGTCGCTGTGTAAATGCGTTTGGCTGACATTTAAGCTCAGATTCTAATAGGGTTGTCAAAAGTATCGATACTGAAACGTTGTATCCAGATACAATACTCATTTTCAAAAGTATCGATACAGTGCCACCACCAGTGGCACCTAAACAGTCATTCATTTAAAGTGCAGAATAGAGGAAAATGCACTTTCTGAACACTATCAAGCTTACTTAATACTGTGCACAGCATACAACCTCAAAATATTGTTCTTATTGTTTATTGTATTTATTTATTGTATTTAAATTATTAATCAAAATATTTCTGTTGAAATTTTGAGTTTTTATCCTCATGGTATCGAAAATGGTATCGAGTGTCGAATATTTTCCTTAGTATCGGTATCGAGTTGAAAAGTTTAGTATCGTGACAACCCTAGATTCTAATATCTCTGCAGTGTGGGGACTATAAATGTGATATCTGAGACGATGGTACTGCTGCTGAAGATCCTCAGAAATGTTATTAGCACCTAGAACAGTAGTGAGAAGTTTAGCATCCATTCTTTGCTGCTTTGTGAGTCAATTGTCATGGTTGCTAGGCGACGGAGCATATGCTAAGTGAGGGGTAGTGACTGTGGGAAAAGGGTGAAAATGTCTGAAACCAAAGCCAAAACTCTTATAGCATCCTTATTTTCACCTACCCTGAAGGACCCAGTCTACCTTGGAGGACGCAGCCTGTGAAATCGAACGCAGCCTTTGGTGCGGGTGACACTGGGCAGGTGGCAGAATGTTGGCAAAGAGAAGCAGTGCTGCACTGCATCTCCTTTTGTAAAATTGGGAAAGGCACAATCTCTATTCATTTACCATAAAGTTATTGAGTCTTTTACAGCTGCTCTAGAGTTGGTAAGTGTTATGAGCTTGACTGTTTGCTCAGTCCTGGGTTTGGCTAAGTTTTCTGCCATAGTGTGAGAGTTGATGCAAGGCCTACAAAGCAGAAGGAGAAGGCAAGGCAACCAGGCCAGAGTAATCAAGTGAGAGAAAGCAATAGCTGGGGAATATTAGGAGAGAGACAATAATGCGTAGAGGTATTCAGGGTGGAGCTCCAGAAAGAAGTATACCAGAATATAAACGTTATAAAAAAGGAACAATAAACCATAGAATACAATAGAATAGAAAATCCCTTCATTGTCCCACAATGGGGAAATTCTGGTGTTTACAGCAGCAAACAGATGAAAAAAGAAAAAATAGTCAAACAAATGTGGACCTTAGAAAAATGTATAAGAATAACATGCTAGTGAAGAGCTAAAAGATAAACAATAAAATACTTCACTGTAAAGTGTTTTAACAATATAAAACTGTGCACCTGGAGAATAACTAACCAATATACAGTTAGGACATTTTACAGTGATTGATATTTGACATTAGCAGCAAAATCAGAGATGCTCAAAATGACAGCAGCATCTTCAATCAGCAGCATCTGCCCCAATCCCAGGACGGTAGACAAACTGCAGTGGATCCAATGAAGTCTTCACCAGGGGGCGTAGATGGTGTAAGACCAATCGTTGGAGGGTCTTCATCAGGTGTAAAGTCAGTGCTACCTGCCTGTAGCTGCTAAGGTACCACACAAGAAGTCTTAAACATGAGATGCTACACAGTTCATCTGCAGATCATCTCAGAAGCCTGGAGCTGATGTCATCTGGACCTGCAGCCGTTCTCACCTTGATCTTTCGCAGCTCATTCCTCATCTGTGTTGTTGAAAGCGACAAGATGGCAGGAGGGGATGGGCTGTGTGATGGAATTCTTTGGAGTAGGGGGGATGGGTGATGGTTTGCAGCTGGAGTTGTGAAGAAGGTGAGGGTAACAGCAGGGTGTCCTGGGCTGGGGAAGGAGTGGGTGGCTAAAACCTTTTTCAAAACTGGTTCAGATCTTTAACCCACTTCAAGTCTCCAGCAGCCTGGGTTTTCTTATTTTGGCCTGAGATTGTCTTTAGGCTTTTCCAGATCCCTCTAATGTTGTTTTGCTGCAGCTGGTCCTCCATCTCTGTAGCTGTTCTTCCCATCCCTGATTTTCTTTCCCTGTTCTTTCTGACCAGCTCTCAGCTCCTCCTTTTTCCCTGATCTAAATGATCTCCTCTTTCACTTTCAGAAATGCTTTTATTTCAGGGTTGATCCATGGATTGTTATTGGAGAAGTGACGAATCGTTCTAATAGGCAGTGTTGTCCACACTGAAGTTTATGTAATCGGTGATCCATTCTGTGCTACTATTGATGTCCTGTTGATTAGGAGCGCAGAGCTCTTCCCACACAGTATTGGAAAAACTGTCCCTGAGAGCTTCTTCTGCTTCCACAGACCATCTCATCACTGTGCGTTTCACAGCTGGTTCTCTTCACACCAGGGGTTTGAACACAGGCTGGAGATGAACCAGATTGTGGTCAGAGTTCTTTAGAGGAGGGAGAGGTGATGAGGAGTATGCCTCCTTGGTGTCGGCATACAGTAGAGCCAGTGTTTTAGTGTGGTCTGCTGTATGAATGTGGGAAGTGTGGAAGACAGAGAGACATGGTTGAAGTCCCCAGAGATCAGAAAAAGAGCCTGTGGATGCTGTGTTTGGAGTCTGCTGGTAATACTGTCCAGGACATCACAGACTGTTGCTGCAATAGAGGAGGGGACAATGTCTTTGCTGCAGGTCCTGCAGGTCGTCTCTTTATTGGCTAGGGGTTCAGAGTTTCACCATCTTTTATTTACAAACACAGCCAGACCCATTCCTCTCTTCTCACCTCTCTCCCTGGTTCTGGTGGCCCAAAGTAGATGAAATCCGTCCATGTTTAAATGAGAGTTAAATGAGACAGGCATAGGATGCTAGCCTCACGGTAGCGTATTTCATGGTGAGTTAAAGCCACCAGCTCATCCACCTTGTTAGAGAGAGATCTGATGTTGCCCATGATGATGGATGGGATGGTTGGTCTGTATTTCCCTCCCGGGTATCGCCCAACACCCACACGGCTGCCACGTCTCGTCCTTCTCCGCTCGCGGGGGACATGGGCTGGCTCTGTGGGCAAGCAGCTGGTCCCGGGTGTAAACAATGGGAGCCTGGTCAAACACGCTGCCTCCGCACACAAAGACGGCGAAAAAAAGAATGAAAAACAGAGCTTTCCAGAAAATCCTGACCTCCATTATGTTAGAAAATAGTATGAGAAAGATACGAAGTCACACCACAAACGAAAATAATAAAAAAGTGGGAAAAACTCAGGAAAATAAAGGGAGCTACTGAAACAGGCTGACTGCTCCTCGCTAGCAGCAGTTAGGAACTATGCATCAATGAATGACATGATGAGGCAACATTTAACACATAAACAGGAAAAAAGGAAACAGAGGCATTAAACTAAAATTCACATTTTAGGTCACTTGCTTACTTTCACTCTTCTTAATATACGCTCTGTTCGATTTTTCTTTCAGAAGAAACTAACAAATAGTAAAGCAGTCAGAGGAAGTTAGTGCAGACCCATCACTGGTTCATCTGACAGGTCACACATGGGGGGTGGGACGCTGATGTTTGATAGACACAAGCACCCATATAAAAAACATTCTAAATGGAACTAACATCCACCTCAATTTGGAAAATACTCGCCTATTTTGCATACCTAAACTGAAAAGCTAATAACTTAGGAACTGTAAGCCCAAATTCCATGTGTGGTACATTATTTGAAAACTAACACCTTCCAGTTTCTGAATATATACATGGAAATTGGGTGAGCAAAACAAAGCCAAAGCTACATCAGTTCAAACAAGACTCAAAGTAACTTTTTTTTATTCTCGAAAATTATAGGTCTTTGAACAGCAGTAATAAAGACATGCTTGCTTGTTGTGGCTGCTTTGTCATGCAACATTTTGACATGCTGCTATATCTGTTTTTATTGTACTAGCTTTGTCCATAAAATGATCTTGGTGGTTGAATTGTGGAGAATCTAAGCTTTCCAACGATGTCTAACATGTCTATACTGGTAAACATTTTACCAGTGTAATTTTCATGCATTTTGAGTTATTATTGGTAAACACTTTAAAACAGGTTTTGAGAGGATGAAAAAAATTATTGCAGCTTCTATTGATTCAAAACCTTAACATTGGCCTTTTTTGTTCCATATATACAGACATGCAATGACTGTGCAGTATGAATAAGAGCTTCTGTAATGAACAGACAAAACAAATGCAGTGCAAACAAACCCTTTCATGAAAATCAGTTTGATCTAAAAATGACAGTTGTCCCATTTTAACAAGCTTTTTTATGAAGCATCCAACACTAATTAGATAAAGTTCAAACTATTTCAGAGGAGCTAATTGATCCACTTACATGTTAAGTTCAGGCCTTAGTTTAGAGGATGTGCAGAGTCTAATAATAATGCAGTGAAAAATCAGATTTGACTTCACACACTCCAGCCTGCCTGAGATTCTTTGTACTTTTATTTTTCACACATGCAGGAACCTACATTGGCTGCTTCCTGCATAATGCCAGCGATCGAGCTTTGGGGGGAACCATGCTTTATGACCTACGCAAGATGACCAGCTCCCTGTGTCAGGACACCTGCTCAGAAAGGTAACCCATTCAAGGCTGGCTCCTGTGAGGGGGGCCACAGAGGGCCACTTGTGTGAGCTAAGCTTTGGGAGCCTGTCCCCTCCATGAAAAGCTTCCGTGTCTTTTAGCCAGTGGAGAGCCAGGTGTCTGGGGAGGTTTAAGAGACGAGGGATGGGAAGAGCGGGGGTGGGGGTGGGGTACAGGAGGCTTCATCACTTGCTGTGGGAAATCCTAATGAGCTGACCGCAGCAGTTGGACTGAATATATTGGTGGTTAGAAATGAGCTTCTTCAAAAACCCTGCTTTGAAAAGTAGCCAAGGGGGTCACTGTGATCCACGCTGCATGACCTCCACAAAAAGCTCCAAGGAAATAAGAAGGAGGCAGGTGGAATCCTTCAAAGCCGGCTCATGGAAGACCTCTTTGAATTATTCTTTTTTTTCTCTAACTCACAGCAGAGCAGCAGAGTAAGCTAGCTGCAGAGTATGCAGTTGGTGCTTACATCTCAGGCCAACCAAGTGCAAGCAGGAAGCCGGCGTCCGCACGGGGAGCGGTCAGGCTCGTTACCTGAGCCAGCCAATTACAGTGATGAGCTAAAGTAAAAAAGTCAAGGCAATTTATGGGGTAGCTTCAAAGGACACACAGGAAAAGGTCAGTTTTCCCAAGGAGGAAGGATGAAAGCAGAGGGAGGAGGATGAGTCACAAAGGCTGAGATATGTAAAGAACAGATCAGAGGTGACTGTAGTTCATGCAGAAGAGGACATTATGCAGTCAGATGAGAAAATGGGCAGAAGCACTGACAACCTTCTCAGGGAATACGTTATATTTAATGCAGGGAAGTCTGAATTAAGTGATAAGTGTAAAAGCTTACCTAATGTCCTCCTATGGGATTGCATAGCCTGAGGGTAAGAGTCTGAGGTTATAAAATGCCTTTGGCTAGGGAAATAACTGTGCTTCCCTCCGTGTGTGTGTGTGTGTGTGTGATTAGTGGATACCAGTTTGCAGGCTTGGAGTATGGAGCTGAGTGTCACTGTGGGAACCGGATCAGCAGCCCCCCGGCACCGGAGGAGGACTGCAGTCTGGTGTGCCGGGGTGAGAGGGGGTCTCCCTGTGGCGGCGTGGGCCGTCTCTCCATTTACAAGGTGGAGGAGCAGCTGCCAGGTCACAGAAAATGTGAGCCAGCTCCCCTCAGGGAACACAACACACACTGCTATTTATACAGGCGAGGAGAAATAACACATTTCCAATTCTAAGATGAAGGAAAAATGTTTGAAAATAGCATATCTCGTCTTGCAAAAATCTAGCGACATGACAATCAACTTTTTTTTTTTTATAAATGAGGAACTGCTAAAATTATGTACAGATTACACATAAATAGATTAATTAATTCTGCGGTTAAGAAAGGAATTACTTTAGGGTTAGGATTAGGATTCATTTGGTGATAACAGCCTACTGCGCCTACTAGTAGGTAGGAGGCCAACCTGAAGCCATGCTATGGGACTGATAACCACTAATAACAGTCATTAATTGGGATGATAAGATCCGAAGCAGCTGACTCAGCTAGACTAGAATGTGTGCGGGTTTAGTGTAGAGCTCGCACTACGACACAGGGCTTTGATGTAATGATCAGTTTCTTAATGAGGATCAGCTCTGATTGAATTTCACGGAGGAATGTCACACTAGGCAGCCAACTGTAAAGAATAATCATCTGGACTGGCATTTAAACACATATTAAGGTCCTATAGTTTGGTTTCTTATATCAACATTGATCAATTTGATCACATCAAACACAGCTTAGGATAAGGAATTATCCCATTTGGGAAATATCTTCTCTGAACGAATCTGATGTTACATGGGATTCACATGTGGACTCCCAGCAGAACGTTGTAGATAAACAAACCCAGCGAATGTAACTTAGATTTAGGGTGAGAGATTGTCTCTCCTGAAATAAAAAAGTCTTTGCTTTCCATAATTATTTAACTCTGTCAGAGATCATAGTCCATAACAGTTTTATATGAGGTGTAAACATAATCTCATATCTGATGCTCTCCACTTGTTCGTCCTTTTCTCTGACTGTCTTTATCATATTATGTTATTATTTCTTATATTAGCTCTTCAGTCTATCAATAATCCACGGTGAGCTGTAGGGGTAGAAAAACTCAGTCACTAACAAAAGTCAGATTTCTCTAGAATGTAAATTTCCTGGACAGTTTTGATGCAATCTTCGACTGTAGGTCTTTCAGTTTTTCACTATTTTCTAGTGATCGTCTTTATGCTTCCTGCCAGAAGCATTAGCAGCAGTTTCTGTTTTTTCATCTTTCAGAGGCCAGTTATCACATGCAAAGTTTCATAATACAGAACTTCACATTTACAGGGCATTCGCTCAGAAAAAGAGCGATAAGACGAATTACATATTTGTTTCCAAATTAGTTTGATTACCGTACAGCCTGGGAAGATCTTGTTTTGTTCTATAGTCTCCAACACGTATTTCCACACTGCAAAAACGATCTAGAAATAAGTAAAAATTTCTTAAATTAAGTGTATTCACCCTTAATTTGAGTAGGTAAATGAGCTAGTTTGCCAATGGAATGAATAATTTTACTCTTAGAATAAGATAATTAGATAATATACACTTGAAATAAGACAATGCAATTGTGTTTTCTTATCTTAAGTGTAAATTGTCTTGTTCCATTGGCAAAATGTCTCTTTTATCTCCTCAATTCAAGAACAAATGTCCTTATTTTAAGAAAAAAGGACTTATCTAGATTTAGTTTTTTTGCAGTGCACTCCCTTGATGTACTTTCTCAGCCGGTTACAGTGTTTTTTCAACATTATTCTCTCAATGTGTTTTAATTCCCACCTTTTTGGTTAATATAAATACATTTCTGCCATTGATCCACTTATTCTTTATGGGGTAAATACCACCTTGCTTTGACAATAGAATAGCATTTTATAGTCTGGAGACATGATTTGTGATGAGGATACCTTAATCAGAGACAGAAACACATAAATAAAATCCCACTTCAGGTTTTCCCCAAGTTTCTGGTATTTTTTGATGAAAACAGACCCTAACCTGCAGATATCTGTAGCGGTCCTCCTCCTCCTTCTCAAAACTCTTAGGTAGATCTGTAAAAAGAGGTGAATACGTTTTTCTTTTTTGTACATTACAGCTTTCTTTTTACCTATCTTTCTTAACTATCAAGCAATGTGCATAGTTCTACTTGTTTAAAAAAAAAAAAAAAAATCCTTTTTCAAAATCAAAATGTGTTGGAAAGTCTTCATTATAATTTTCTAACCACCAAGGTAGAGCGTTAATTTAAAGATAAACTAATACATGCTCATGTCCACTATTCCTATCACTCTGCAGTGTGCAATCAGCACATCAACTGATTATAAATGAGGTAAAGAATAAGTAATGATCAGTGGTGACAAAATAATCAACAGTAGTACTTGAGTAAAAGTATTGATACTCAAAGTCAAACCACAAGTAAAAGTTTCTCGGTTCAAACATCTAGTCATGTTAAAGTATTTAAGTACTCAATTTTTAAAATACTAAAGTATTAAAAATTAAATGCATTTTAAAGTATTTAAGTATTCAAAAATATAAATAAAATTTTCAAATTCTGTCTAATCTTCAGCATAAAGATACCACCAAAAAACAAGGAGTTATTTGAATATTATTTATTATTCAAAAACAAACCAAAATGAAAACAGAGGAGTCTTTATGCTCCTCACACTTTCATTATAGAATAGAAGTTTAAGGTTAAATCTATTAGAAACTATAACTCTGCTTAGAGATCTCATCCTACTGAATAACTTGGCCACATGGCAACAACTAACGCCTTATAAAACTATAAACTACTAATATTGAGTTTCTCACATTAGTGTTATGTCATTAAATCTCTAAAACAGTGGCGTCCAGATTTAGTCCTAAGGGCTAACATGATGGAATGAAAAACAACAACAGAGGATTAAAAAGCTAAGCTGAACCAAAAGGAACAATGAAGTAGCAGCTTACTGGAAATGGAGTGGAGGGAAAGTTATAAGTAGCCCCCCCAGAAAATTAATCGAGTATAGCAAAGATACCAAAAAAAAGTGCTTAAGTAAAGTAATCAGTAAATGTACTTTGTCACTTTCCACCCCTGGTTATGGGACATACTGTATTACAGCAACGAAATGGACAAGAGTTTCAATTCCCTGTAGGGCTGCAACTAACGATTGCAAATGATTAATCTGTTGATTATTTTTTCGATTAATAATCGGATAGCCAAAGATTCCTTGAAGAAGACTTTTTGCAAAATTTAAACAGGTGAAACTGAAAACATTATTGACAGACGTAAACTTTAAAAAAAATCTTGAATGCAAAATGTTGATATAGTTTTTTACAATCTCATTATAATTTCTGGTCCAGGCAGGTCGCTCTGTCAACTAAAGGCGTTTTACAGTCTCTATACTCCAGTTAATGATTAATCGATTACTAAATTAGCTGACGTTTATTTAAATAATCGATTAATCTGATTAATTGTTTAAGCCCTAATTCCAGCAATTGCTAACTCATAATGATGTTTAGAAGTATTGATGCCCAGAGAGGCCACATCTGCTCAGCTTTAACAAGCTGTGTTAAAACAAGCTGGGAAAATATATTTGCATGCTGCTGTTTAACGTGCACAGATTAAAGAAAAATACATAACTCTTCATCAGCCTGCACCAAGGCTAAACCTGTCAGTTTTTTTTTACCTGCGTGTGTAGGTGACAGGGCCCTCAGCTCTGACAGTCATTATATCTGTCTGATACACACCTGGGAAAGTCACGTTCTGGAAAGCTCTCCACATTAATATGACAGCCGTCTGGGAGCTGTCATCGGCCCTCTAAGCTGGGGCTACAAATGCATAAAACATCAAACTGCTGCGATTGCTTTCCAAGTGACATTTGTAGGTGCACTCATTGTAAGTGTTGCCTTTGATGAAATGTGTTCAAGAAACAGATAGAAAAACCTGAGGGCAACACATCTGCATGTGTGGTGAGAATAAAATGAGAAATAGTTTGAGGTTCAACACATTTTAAATGTTAAGCTGTTTATTCCAGTGTGTCTCTTTTGCTTATTTCCATTTGCAGAGAAACATCAACAGGACTGAAATGCAAAGCTTGCCACTCAGCTGCTGCACATTAGAACAGATAGTTTAGGTCCTGTCATGTCACATTTTAACAAAAATATATATCCAGATTTGCTTTGTTCTTAAATTATTTTGTTATAAACAGTATATTTTTGCACAGATAAGGACAAATAAGACATTTTTTCTGTCAGTAGTGGGTCACTTTTTGCACATATAAATACTTATCACCTACAAAACGATTTATCCAACCTGAAACTGACAATGCGGAATTTTCGCATCTACATTTAACCAGATGCAAAATTTCACACTAATTTTTTTATGCTTGCATTTTGGGCACAGGCATGGCAATGGCACAATGGCCTTGGAGAAAAAGCATTTCAGAATTTATTAAATTCCATTCAGCTTTATATAGCACTGATTCTCATGTCATACAAAGACAGTTCTTTAAAATCATACAGACAGATTAGTTGAAAGTTTTCTTTCTATGACTTTGTAGGATTTGCTCCTCCTGGATGAGCATGTTTCAGCAGTCTATATTTGCTTGCATTGTGTCATTGACTCTGCAGCAAGCCCTCACTTGGAGCATGCCACAGTGGAGAGGAAAAACTCCCTTTTAACAGGAGCAAACCTCCATCAGAACCAGGCTCAGTGTGTGCGGCCCTTTGCCGAAACCAAATGGGGATTCAAGAAAACTGAAGCAGACATTCAAAAAGAACAAAGAAGCGTTCATCCATGAATACGTAATTGTCAGAACTTAATGGTTAACTAGCTCCATAGGTGGCTCTGGGAAAAGAATAGTTAAACAGATGAGCTCTAATTCAGTTTGCATATAAAAAAACGTTAGAGAGCACTTACAGATGGTTATATTTAAAGCTGTACCCATACTTAAGTCTGGGAGAGAAACAGGACTAAACACTGCAAAACATAAACATCAAAACATCCCCAATTCTATGGCATGCAGCAGGAAGCTAGGCCAGATGCAGCTACTATTGTGAGAAAAAGTAGAGAGAACTTAAAGTTAGAAGTTGAACGTACTTTAAACAATCATAAATTGAACAATATGAAAAAATGAAGCAGAGTTGGAAAAAAAGGTTCTCTATGTCTTCCAGCGGCTTAAGCCTACAGTAGTTAACTAAAGCGATAAATCAAAATATTGATTTATCTCTAAATCAATATTTCTGCAAATTATGCAATCGGACTGTTGCATAATTTTATGTAAACATTTCCACATTAGTCAGGAAGTCTTTTTTTTTTTTTTTTTTTTTTACAGTGTCCTGTCTGGCAATGTGGCAATAAGAATAATTGTCTTGATGCCAAAAAAGAGCCCAAAAAATTTAGCTTTCACAAGTTGAGTAGTACGGCTATCGCCACAGTGTTCCGCTTGATTTAGGCATATAAATAACTTTATTATAATTCATGCAGGGAGTATTACAGATTGTATGGACACTGCAATGTAAGTAGAACAGGAAAGAAAAAACTGAAAAAAAGATGAAAGAAAGAGGAGATAAAAGGGAGACAATGATAAAACGCCTTCAGTCTGCTTTATCACCTACAAAGAGATCTAAAAAAAAAGAAAAAAGGAAAAAAAAAAAAGGGCTGCTGTTTTTAAGCATAGGAAGGCTTAAGCCCATCCTCCACAACAAAGATTTTTTTCTCCCCCAATGTTCCTTTACCAGCTCTGAAAAAAGCACAGTTAAGTTGTATGAAATATTATAGACCAACCTTGCTTTGTTATACTTTGGGTCAAGCAGATGGTTTAACAAGTGGTGGGTGTAAACCAGTTTAGTTTTTAACCTTAGTATACTATAATAATTCAACATTTACTATTTTTCCTTTTTTGTTGTTTATTTTTGTTCATAGCACTTTTGTTATCATTTTAAAGTTTTCAAACTCCATGGGGTACAACTTGATCTTTCTTTTATGGCAACTTTCAAAGAGTTTTAAAGAGGCAGATCAAACCTCTTTCCACCTCTTGTCCTTTGAGGATGCAATCTTAGATCGTCTTCAACATGTCCACACCAAATACATGTATAATTCTTTTGAAAGCCAATTTAGCGTTTCCTATGTGGAGCCTTTGTAGATCAGAAAAGTGTCCCAACAGTTTGACTCTGCCAACACTATTTTCCTCGTATGTATGGTGTGTTCAGTGTGATACACAGCGTTCATTTATTAGTATTTTACACATCTGCTGAAATGGACTATTGAACATTTTGATGCTTTTAAAGCAATGCATCATTTTCCTTCAACTGTAAAATGACGCTTTATTTTGTTGTATATTAATTAGGGTCCCAGTTATGTACATTTAGATGTGGTTGCAATGAAGCAAAAAGCTCAGGGGACGTGTTTCTTCAAGGGTACAACAACACTCATGCCCATAATTTGGTCCTGTACAAATTGTCTTATTTTCCCGAAAGACAACCTGACCTGTGCGAAGGAACCTGTGGTAGATAAGCATAATCATAAACACCATTAATATTCATGATTGGAAGCTTCATGCCCTCCAGAGATTAGCAACTGAGCTTTGAATGTCAAAACAGTGCTCTGGGATTCAGTTATGCTGAGGAAAGAAATTCCTGCAGACAGATTGAAGTTTCTAGTTCATGTATCTTTTCAGAGGGAATATAGAGCACTCGTCCAACTAGAGAGCTTCTCTATTCTGGTCACATTATTTTTGAACATATTTTACACAAAAAAATTTTTTTCACCTTGTAATCTGTGTTTCTCTTTTCTTTTAGTCAGAAACATTCACCATCGTGGCTGCTTCAACCTGACAAACAGCATCATTAGCACTTTCCCGGTCCACTCCTTTCAGCCCAACCTAACCACTCATTCCTGCATCGAGACATGCACTGATAAGGTAGGGATCCTAACTCCAAAAAGGACACTCTTGATTGATTGATTTTATTGATCTCGCAGGGGAGAAATTTAATCGTTACACAGCTAAAATAGTCAAAAAGAGAAAGAAGGTGCCAAAGGAAAGAGAAAAGGGACATGGGGAATATACAATATATACAGTGCGTCCACATACATAGATAGGACAGTTGAAGTCTCTTATTTAGCAGGATTATCATACAGGGTTATTGCACAGTGTATTTAAATGGGTACTATATATATATATATATATATATA